>NC_058521.1:585371425-585674455 GCF_904849725.1 Hordeum vulgare subsp. vulgare
CTTTCAACGACACCATTCTATTGAGGAGTATAAGGAGCAGACAATTCGTGAGTAATACCAAGTTCATCAAGATAATTATCAAGACCAGTGTTTTCGAACTCTGTTCCATTATCACTCCTGATGTGTTTGATCTTGATACCGAAGTTCGTCGAGGCCCTTGAAGAAAATCGTTTGAAGACTTCCTACACTTCAGTTTTATAAAAGATGATATGCACCCATGTATATCTGGAATAATCATCAACTATGACGAAGCCATATAAAGATGTTGCATTTGTTAGTGTGGCATAATGAGTAGGTCCAAATAGACCCATGTGAAGCAATTCAAATGGACGAGTAGTGGGCATGATAGTCTTCGAGGGATGCTTGGATTTGGTCATTTTCCCAGATTCACAGGCACCGCAGAGGTGATCCTTGAGGAATTTGACTGATTCGATGCCGATTACATGCTTCTTCTTCGCGAGCGTGTGCAAATTTCTCATGCCTGCATGACCGAGTCTTCGATGCCAGAGCCACCGTTCTGAGGTTTTTGTTAGTAAGCAAGTGGCTGGTTGAGGACCTGTGGAGAAATCAACAATGTACAAATCCCCTCTTCTGACATCTTCGAAGACTTTGGATCTGTCAGATTCCATGATGACAACACATCTATATCTATCAAAGATAACAATCATATCAAGATCACAAAGCATCGAGACTGGCATGAGGTTAAATCCAAGGGATTCAACAAGCATCACTTTGTCCATATGCCTATCCTTGGAAATAGCCACTTTGCCCAGTCCCAATACCTTGATTTTACCTTTGTCAACATATGTGATTTGCTTCAGGGGTGATGGAGTTAGTGGCATATTCATGAGCAAGATTTTATCACCAGTCATGTGATGTGTGCATCCACTATCAAGAACCCACTCAGTACTCTTGGGTTTGTCATCCTGTAGATGAATTACTACAGCTTACCATCTCATATGCTTCAGACTTGAAGAATATGATATCAATTTCATGAGATGGGAATTTCATCATAACAGAATTATAAGGACGTGTGAAATATTTCTATTTCATCAATATTAGCTTGCATCCTATCAAGCATTTTCCTCACGTCTCCAGCAAATTCTTTAGATAATGATTTTCATCTGGAGACCCGACCTGCAGAAGTGATTAGTTCAATTTTTTCACCACCCACATCTGAAGGGGTGGTAAAGCATTCATCATCCTGCGAGCACCATATGAGAAAGGGGGCATTGAAGCTAATGCACTTGTCTTAACAGTAGGGGGGTTAAAGTACTCATACGAATATGCAGAGAACTGGTTTGAGGATTTATGAACATAATGATTTGAAGAATAACGCTCATATTCATATTCCTTTTAGTTTCCCTACGTGTTAGAAGCATTAGCATGAGTACGAGCATAGTTTTGACGAGTTGAGGATTTTGATCCTCTTGAAGACTTTGGTCCTCCTAAGGAATTGATCTGGGGTTCAAATTCCTCATCGGTGGTGTCATGAGGACATTCACCTGAATATTTTCAAGACAACTTTTGGGAACCCAGATTTTCCTCAGGGGAGGGCCATTCCTGCAGTTAGTTCCAACATATCGAGCAAATGCTTCACCAGATTGATTTTTGAACAGTTTATAGTTGGAGTCAAATGACTCATCTGAGGAATAGGATAATTCACATGAAAATCCTATTACATTGGATGGATCAAAAGGAGGCCCAGTAGCAGCAACCCATGAGGTTTTGGCATACTGCTCAGGTTTCCAATAAGATCCATCAGCATTCAATTTCCTTTCAAAGGCAATTCCTTCTTTCCTCGGGTTCCTGTTCAAGATCTGCTTTTTGAGCACATCACAAAGGGTTTGATGTCCTTTGGGACTTTTGTATATGCCTGTCACATGCAATTCCTTCAGCCCTGCATTTTCATCAGTGACATTTGTGTTTTCCTCAAGTGAGGAATTTGACACTACAGGAGCAGTTGAAGAATTTGTAGCAATTGAAGCATTTGATGATTCTGGTGAAGAATTAGCAGTTTCACGTTCAATGCATTTAAGACATGGAGGAATGAATTCAGCTTGAGCAGCGCTGATCTGTTGAGCTGGTAATGAATCATTTTTCATATGAAGATCATCATGAGAAATCCTCAACTTCTCTAGATCAAGCTTCCTTTGAAGAAATTCGTAGGGAAGTTTCTCATGATCAGCGAGGAGTGTATCATGACGATCTTGAAGATTATCAAATCTAGACTGAAGACTTTTCATATCTCCAGTGAGGATTTGGGTAAGATTCATTTCATCATTCAACAGATCATCGCTTCTATCTAGCAGTTTCTGAAGCTTTTCCAAGGCAGTTTGTTGTTTAGTGGCAATGAGAGCAAGTTTACTATAACTAGGTTTTTCATAATCATCAGGTTCACAGTCACTTGAATCAGAGGAGGAAGCATCATTCGGTACCTTTGAACCTTTTGCCATGAAGCAATAGGTTGGAGCGAAGTCATTAGCATAGTCATCAGTGTGAATGTTGTTATCATTTTCTTCAAGGTTGAAGATTGACTTGCTGACGAATGTGGTTGCAAGTGCAAGACTAGCCTGTCCGGATTCTGAGTCCTCATCAGAACCCTCCTCTTCATCACGTTCCTTTGATTCTGCCTCGGAATCCATTTCCTTGCCAATAAGTGCCTGAGCCTTTCTGAAACTAGTCTTCTTGTGCGATGAGGACTTTGATGATGAGGATTTTGAAGGTTTCTTCTTTTTCTTCGAGTCATCAGAACTTTCATCCTTGTATTTCTTCTTCTTTGATTCATTTCGCCAACGAGGACAATCAGCAATGTAGTGACCTGATTTCTTGCATTTGTGGCAGGCTCTTTTCTTGTAGTCCTCAGATGAAGATTCTAATTTCCTCATATCTCTTCTTGAAGATTTACCGAACTAGCCACGTCGTGTAAACCTCTGGAATTTCCTCACAAGCATTGCAAGCTCCTGTCCAAATTCTTCAGGATCACCAATGCTACCATCCGAGTCTTCTTCTTCAGATGAGGAAATTGCTTTGGCCTTCACTGCACGTGGTCTAGAATAGCTTGGTCCATATATATCTCTCTTTTCTTCTTGTTGGAATTCATGAGTATTGAGTCTTTCGAGTATATCAGCTGGATCAAGCATATTGTAGTCTGGTCTTTCTTGAATCATCAGAACTAAAGTATCAAATGAAGAATCCAAAGATCTTAGAAGTTTCTTCACAACTTCGTGATTAGTAATGTCTCGAGCTCCCAGTGCTTGCAGTTCATTAGATATGTCAGTGAGGCGATCAAAGGTATCTTGGCAACTTTCATTGTCAAACCTCTTGAAGCGATTGAACAGATTGCGAAGAACATCAACACGAGAATCATGCTGGGTTGATACTCCTTCATTAACTTTGGACAGCCTTTGCCAGATAAGTTTTGCTGAGCCCAAAGCACTCACTCTGCCATACTGGCCTTTGCTCAGATGGCCACAGATGATATTCTTCGCTTGAGAATCAAGTTGCTTGAATTTCTTCACATCAACAGCAGATATAGAAGTAGAGATGATGGGGACGCCATGTTCCACAATATACTAGAGATCATTGTCAATAGCTTGTAGATGCATCTGCATCTTGGTCTTCCAGAACGGAAAGTCCTTTCCTTCGAAAGTAGGACATGCTGCAGTAACCTTAATCATGCCTGCAGTCGACATAACTAAAACTCCAGGTGGTTAAACCAAAATCACACAGAACAAGGGAGTACCTTGCTCTGATACCAATTGAAAGTGCGTTATATTGACTAGAGGGGGGGGTGAATAGGAGATTTTTAGAATTTCATCACTGAGGAAATTTCTATTGAGGAAATTCCTCACTGATGACTAACTTACAGCGGAAACAGTAAATGATCAGGAGTGCAAAGTTTCACTATAGCAGTTTTTCAGGATGAAGAATATGAAAACAGTTTGCACAGTATGCTGGCATGCAGAAAACAGATGAGGATTAACTTGCGTGAATAATTTGGGGTTGAGGAATTTCAGAGAAAGTCTTTAGCAAATTCTTCAAATAGTGACAGTGAAAATCATCAACACACAATCTGAGGAATATAAAGAGTTGAGGAAATAGAACCCGTTTCACAGTGAAGACAGTGGTTGATGACCCAGTTCCAACTGTTGTGACAGTTGTACATCTGGTTTGGAGCGGCTTGGTATTGAAACCAAAAGACACACAGTCCCGGGACACACAGTCCCTACCGTATTCTCCTTGGGCTAAGAACACACAGTCCTCGCCCAACACTCGTGGTAAGTCTTCAGGGCAGACTTCCAAACCCTCACAAACTTGGTCACCTGGCAATCCACAATTGACTGCTGGATTGCTCTAGACCATGATGCCTAACCGTTTGGAGGATGCACAATCCTCAAAGGTAAAAGGCTTCAATCCCACACAGGAACAACTTCTTCAGTGATGCTCAATCACTTGGTTTTCGGTTTGTGGTTTGGTGTTTGGGGTATTTCCTCACTGATGAATTACTCTCGAAGACTCTGAGGAATTTGGGTTGCTCTTATGACAAGTGTCAGTTTCTAACAGAGCAGCCAACCAGCTAATGGTTGGGGGGGGGCTATTTATAGCATGGGAGCATCCCAACATGATTTGACATTAATGCCCTTAAATAATATGACCGTTGGTGTGGATAAGACCAATGATGTGGCGTGGCTATCGATAACGGTCGGGACCCTCAACTGTAAGAGTCCTCATGTCTCTCATATTCCTCACTTGAGGCTTTTGGTAGGATTAGGCTTGGGTTGAGCATCATGAGGAAATTTATTCCAATGTGTTACCTCGACCCCCTTTAACAGTACGGTGTTCCTATTACTCAAGTGTGAAGAAAATGAAACAGAAAGGATAAATCTTCATGCTTCAACATATTCAGATTGATTTTCTTCAGGACATACCGAATTCCTCAATTTCAATATCTTCATGAGGAATATCAATTTCATCGCAAATTCTTCGCGATTCAATTCTTCAGCTTCAGACCAATTTCTTCAACCGAAGATATACATTTTTAGGGGTCGATATTCATCGAATATTTCAAACTCCTCAGCAACTTATAGATCCTGTGTACACTCAAAAACACATTAGATACTTAACCTATAAGTCTTCAAACCACCAAAATCACTCAGGGGCACTAGATTCACTTACAGTGAAATTGGGTGGTATGTATTTGGCTACGATATAGTTTGCGTAATCAGCATACCACGGTGCACTATGTGAAGTGCGGATGACATTCAATTGCTCATCAGGAAAGCTGTCATCAATAGGTCGTGGGTCATCAAGGACATTCTCTAACTTGGACAAGTTATCTGCTACAGGGTTATCAGCACCCTTTCGGTCAACAACGTGCAGATCAAATTCCTGTAGCAGGAGAACCCATTTGATTAGCCTAGGCTTAGCGTCCTTCTTCTCCATAAGGTACTTAATAGCAGCATGATCAGAGTGAATAGTGACTTTGGAGTCAACTATATAAGATCTGAACTTTTCACATGCAAACACAACTGCTAAAAATCCCTTCTCCGTAGTGGCATAGTTTCTTTGGGCGCTGTCTAGAGTTTTACTAGCGTAGTGAATAACATTCAACTTCTTGTCAACTCTTTGTCCTAGAACAGCACCAACAGCATAATCACTAGCGTCGCACATGATTTCGAAGGGCAAGTTCCAATAAGGTGGTTGAACAATAGGTGCGGTTATCGAGGCCTTCTTAAGTATTTCGAAAGCTTCCTCACAATCCTCATCAAAAACAAAAGGAACATCCTTCTCCAATAGGTTGGTAAGAGGCCTAGAAATCTTAGAGAAGTCTTTAGTGAACCTTCTATAGAAACCAGCATGACCTAGGAAACTTCGTATACCTCTGATATCTGTGGGGAAAGGCATTTTCTCAATTGCATCAACCTTAGCCTTATCAACTTCAGTGCCTTTCTGAGAGATTTTGTGTCCTAAGACGATGCCTTCATTAGCCATGAAGTGGCACTTCTCCGAGTTCAAGACAAGGTTGGTATCTTTGCATCTCTATAAGACTCGATCAAGGTTGCTGAGGCAATCATCAAAGGAAGAACCGTAAACGGAGAAATCATCCATGAAAACCTCAACAATCTTTTCACAAAAGTCAGAGACTATAGCCACCATACACCTTTGAAAGGTGGCAGGTGCATTGCATAAGCCAAAAGGCATACGTCTATAAGCAAAGGTACCGAAGGGGCAGGTGAAAGTAGTTTTCTCCTGATCAGATTGTGCAACAGGTATTTGCGAGAAACCTAAATAACCGTCTAGCAAGCAGAAGTGTGTGTGTTTAGATAGCCTTTCTAGCATTTGGTCGATAAATGACAAAGGATAATGGTCTTTCCTGGTTGCCTTGTTCAGTTTTCGGAAGTCTATCACCATCCTATAGCCAGTAATAATCCTTTGTGGGATTAGTTCATTCTTATCATTAGGAACGACGGTGATACCTCCCTTCTTGGGTACGCAATGCACTGGACTTACCCAATAGCTATGAGCAACATGATAAATGATTCCTGCTTCGAGAAGCTTTAATATTTATTTTCTCACGACCTCTTTCATCCTAGGATTTAATCTCCGTTGATGATCAGCAACTGGCTTAGAGTCATGATCGGTTTTAATCTTGTGCTGACATAGAGTGGGACTAATACCCTTAAGATCATCAAGAGTATATCCAATAGCAGCACGGTGCTTCCTCAAAGTTTTTAATAACTTCTTCTCTTCGTGATTCGAGAGGTGAGCACTAATAATAACCGGATATATCTCCTTCTCATCAAGATAGGCATACTTAAGTGTATCTGGTAATTGTTTTCACTCGAATACAGGATCACCCTTTGGTGGGGGAGGATCCCCAAGCAATTCAACAGGCAGATTATTCTTAAGAATAGGATATTATTCTAAAACAATTTTATCTATCTCATCTCTTTCATCCATATGCATATCATTTTCATGCTCAAGGAGATATTGCTCTAAAGGATCTGTAGGAGGTACGGCAATAGAGGCAAGAGCAATGATTTCATCCCTACCAGACGAATCTTTTTCATGGGGTTGTCTTCCAAACTTGGAGAAGTTAAATTCATGAGACACACCCTCGAAACTAACAGTGACAGTCTGTTTAATGCAATCAATATGAGCATTGACAGTGTTGAGAAAGGGTCTACCAAATATGATGGGACAAAAGCTATCTTGTGCAGTAGCAAGGACGAGGAAATCAGTAGGATACTTCGTCTTACCACACAGGACTTCTACGTCTCTCACAATTCCCACAGGGTAGATAGTGTCTCTATTAGCTAGCGTAATAGTGACATCAATGGGTTCTAACTCAGCAGGTGCAATCTCATCTTTGATTTCATCATAAAGGGACCGGGGTATTGCACTAACACTAGCACCCATATCACATAAACCATGATAACGGTGATCTCCTATCTTGACAGAAACAACGGGCAGGCCAACTACAGGTCCGTATTTGTCTTTCGCGTGAGGTTTAGCAATTCTAGCAGAGTCCTCACAGAATTTGATAACATGCCCGTCTATGTCTTCGGCTAAGAGATCTTTGATAATAGCAACACTAGGTTCAACTCTAATTTCCTGAGGGGGTGCAAGTGGTCTAATGTAACCCCTACGTATCACAATTGGAGCTTTAGAATAATCCTTTTTCTTAGCAGGGTAAGGTGGTTTCTCAGTGTAGGCACAAGGAACAATAGGATCATTATAGGCAATGACATTCTCTTCAACTAGATTGGGTTTAACTATGTTGACTTCTACAGGAGGATGATACTTAAACCACTTCTCTTTGGGAAGATCAACATGAGCAGCAAAAGATTCACATAGAGAAGCTACTATCTGAGAGTCAAGTCCATACTTAGTGCTAAAATCTCTAGAAGTGCTTGTTTCAACAAAAGATTTAACGCAATCAAACTAGAAATTCATACCTGACTCCTTACCTTCTTCAAGCTCCCAATCTTCAGAGTTATGTTTGATTCTTTCCAATAAATTCCACTTGTGATCAATATCGTTCTTCATAAAAGAACCGGTACAAGAAGTGTCAAGCATGGTACGATCCTCATGAGAAAGCCGAGCATAAAAGTTTTGAGTGATAATTTCTCCCGAGAGATCATGATTGGGGCATGAATATAGCATTGATTTAAGCCTCCCCCAAGCTTGAGCTATGCTTTCCCTGTCACGAGACCAAAAGTTATAAATATAATTCCGATCACGATGTACTAAATGCATAGGATAAAACTTCTGATGAAATTCCAATTTCAACCGATTGTAGTCCCATGATCCAGTATCATCACATAGCCTATACCATTTCAACGCCTTATCCTTCAAAGATAAAGGAAAGACTTTCTTATTTACCTCATCCTCGGGCAAACCTGCAAGCTTAAATAAACCACAAACTTCATCTACATAGATTAGATGCAAGTCTGGATGTGAATATCCATTTCCTGTAAAAGGATTAGCGAGCAGTTTCTCAAGCATACCCGAAGGAATTTCATAAAAGATATTTTCAGTAGGTACTTTAGGTTGAGGAGCAACTCCTCGTGCTTTCGTTCGTGGTGAAGATACCCCGAACAAATTCCTCAAAGGAACTGTTTCCATAGAGACAAGTGACAATAAATTTCAGCAGAGTATATAAATGTTTCCTTACCAAATTCTACTTACCAAAGGCGCTTCACTCCCCGGCAACGGCGCCAGAAAAGAGTCTTGATGACCCACAAGTATAGGGGATAAATCGTAGTCCTTTCGATAAGTAAGAGTGTTGAACCCAACGAGGAGGAGAAGGCTCTCATAAACGGTTTTCAGCAAGGTAATAACTGCAAGCACTGAAAGTAGCGGTAACAAGTGATGGTGTAGTGAGGTGAAACGTAGCAGGTGAAAAGTAACAAGCAACAAGTTGTAGCAACGGTGCAGCAAAGTGGCCCAATCCCTTTTGTAGCAAGGGACAAGCCTGAACAAAGTCTTATAGGAGGAAAAATGCTCCCGAGGACACACGGGAATTTCTGTCATGCTAGTTTCATCATGTTCATATGTTTCGCGTTCGTTACTTTGATAGTTTGATATGTGGGTGGACCGGTGCTTGGGTACTGCCCTTACTTGGACAAGCATCCCACTTATGATTAACCCCTCTTGCAAGCATCCGCAACTACAAAAGAAGAATTAAAACAACGTCTAACCATAACATTAAACTTTTGGATCCAAATCAGCCCCTTACGAAGCAACGCATAGACTGGGGTTTAAGCTTCTGGTACTCTAGCAACCCGTCATCTACTTACTAGTCCCCAATGCCTTCCTCTAGGCCCAAATATGGTGAAGTGTTATGTAGTCGATGTTCACATAACACCACTAGAGGAAAAGACAACATACAACATATCAAAATACCGAATGAATACCAAATTCACATGACTATTATTAGCATGACTTATCCCATGTCCTCAGGAACAAAAGTAACTACTCACAAAGCATAATCATAATCATGATCAGAGGTGTAATGAGTAGCATCAAGGATCTAACATAAACTCTTCCACCAAGTAATACAACTAGCATCAACTACAAAGAGTAATCAACACTACTAGCAACCTTACAAGTACCAATCGGAGTCGCGAGATGGAGATTGGTTACAAGAGATGAACTAGGGTTTGGAGATGAGATGGTGCTGATGAAGATGTTGATGGTGACGAGTCCCCTCCGATGAGAGGAGTGTTGGTGATGACGATGGCGATGATTTCCCCCTCCGGGAGGGAAATTTCCCCGGTAGGATCGTCCTACCGAAGCTCTAGATTGGTTCTGCTCAAGTTCCGCCTCGTGGAGGCAGAGAATCCACGAAAAAGCTCCACCCTAATTTTTTTTCCGGACGAAACCCTTCATATAGCAAAAGAGGGGGGGCCAGTGGGCCACCAGGGTGCCCACAAGCCCTGATGCCGTGGCCAGGCGGGGAGGCCGCGGCCACCAGGCTTGTGGGCCCCTAGCAGCTCCCCTTTGGCACTTCTTTCGCCCAGTATTTTTTATATATTCCCAAAAAATTCCATGTTGATTTTCAGGGCATGTGGAGTTGCGCAGAATAGAGGACTCAGACTTGCTCCTTTTCCAGTCCAGAATTCCAGTTGCCTGTATTCTCCCTCTTCAAATAAACCTTGCAAAATAAGAGAGAAAAGGCATAAGTATGGTACCACAAAGTATAATAACAGTCCATAAAGCGATAAATATCAACATGAAAGAATGATGCAAAATGGACGTATCATTGCCGTAGCAGAAGAATTTCTGGCGCCGTTGCGAGGGAAGGACTTTTGTTGCCGTAGCAGAAGAATTTCTGGCGCCGTTGCGAGGGAAGGACTTTTGTTGCCGTAGCGGAAGAATTTATGGCGCCTTTGCCGGGGAGGATCAAGTCAAGAACTCATCCAAGTAAGTGTCTCAAACTCATCTCTTGCATTTACTTTGTTTGCCAGTTGCCTCTCGTTTTCCTCTCCCCCACTTCACCAATTTGCCTTTTTCGTTTGCCTTTTTCGTTCGCCTTTTCGTTCGCCCTTTTTCCTCGATTGCTCTTTGTTCGCTTGTGTGCTTGCTTGCTTGCTGAAGTCACCATGAATGAAAGCACCAAACTTTGTGACTTCTTGAATACTAATAATAATGATTTTATTAGTACTCCGATTGCTCCCGCCACTAGTACGGAGTCATACGAAATCAATGCCGCTTTGCTGAATCTTGTTATGAAAGAGCAATTCTCTGGCCTTCCTAGTGAAGATGCCGCATCCCATCTCAATACCTTCATTGAGCTTTGCGATCTGCAAAAGAAGAAATATGTGGATAATGATGTGATTAAATTGAAGCTTTTTCCTTTCTCGTTGTGAGATCGCGCAAAAACTTGGTTTTCGTTTTTGTCCAAAAATACTATCGATTCTTGGGATAAGTGCAAAGATGCTTATATTTCCAAGTATTTTCCGCCGGCTAATATCATCTCTCTCTATAATGATATCATGAATTTCAAGCAACTTGATCATGAACATGTTGCACAATCTTGGGAGAGAATGAAATTGATGATTAGAAATTGTCCTGCTCATGGCTTGAGTCTTTGGATGATTATTCAAATCTTTTACGTTGGCTTGAATTTCGCTTCTAGAAATATCTTGGACTCCGCCTCAGGTGGAACGTTCATGGAAATCATGTTAGGGGAGGCCACAAAAGTCCTAGACAATATCATGACAAACTACTCTCAGTGGCACACTGAAAGGCACCTACTAGTAAGAAGGTACACGCTATAGAAGAAATTAACTCGTTGAGTGCTAAGATGGATGAGTTAATGAATTTGGTTGCTAGTATAAGTTCTCCTTTTGATCCTAATGATATGCCCTTGTCTTCCTTGATTGAGAGTAGCAACGCTAGCTTGGACGTTAATTTTGTTGGTAGGAATAATTTTGGCAACAACAACGCTTTTAGAGGAAACTATGTTCCTAGGCCTTTTCCTAGTAACTCCTCTAATAACTTTGGCAACTCCTACAACAATACTCATGGAAACTACAATATATTACCCTCTGATCTAGAGAGTAATATCAAATATTTTATCAACTCACAAAATATTTTAAATGCGTCCATAGAGGAAAAACTACTCAAAATTGACGATTTGGCTAAGAGCGTTGATAGAATGTCTAGTGATATTGATGCTTTGAAAGTTAGATGTGCTCCTCCCAAGATCAATATGGATGAAACTTTGAAAGCTATGCATGTTTCCATGATTGAGAGCAAAGAAAGAACCGCCCAAATCCGTGCTAGACATGAATGGCTTAAAAAGGCGTGTTCTCGTGATAAGAATCACGAAGATCTTAAAGTGATTGGTGTGACTCCCATTGAATCTTTGTTTTCTTGTGACAAACCTAATGATTATGGGGCTGGATATGAATCCACTTTGGTTGAAAAGTGCCCCAATGATTGGGAGTCCATCTGTCTTGATGCTAAAAGCATTGAAAGTGGAGTAGAAGATATTAAAACTTTGAGTAGTAATGAAATTACTACCTTGGATTTCAAGGAATTCAATTATGATAGTTGCTCCTTGATTGAATGCATTTCCTTGATGCAATCCATGTTAAACTCTTCACACGCTTATAGCCAAAACAAGGCCTTTACCGATCATATCGTCGAAGCTATGATAAAATCTCTTGAAGAGAAACTTGAATTGGAAGTCTCTATCCCTAGAAAGCTTCATGATGAGTGGGAACCTACTATCAAAATCAAAATCAAAAACTATGAATGCAATGCTTTGTGTGATTTGGGTGCTAGTGTTTCCGCGATTCCAAAGTCTTTATGTGATGTTCTGGGTTTTAATGATATTGAAGAGTGTTCTCTTAATTTGCATCTTGCGGATTCTACCGTCAAGAAACCCATGGGAAAGATCAATGATGTTCTTATTATTGCAAATATGAACTATGTACCCGTGGATTTCATTGTGCTTGACATTGATTGCAATCCTACATGCCCTATTATTCTTGGTAGACATTTCCTAAGGACTATCGGTGCTATCATCGATATGAAGGAAGGGAATATTAGATTTCAGTTGACTTTAAAGAAGGGAATGGAGCACTTCCCTAGAAAGAAAATAAGATTGCCTTATGAATCCATGATGAGGGCCAATTATGGGTTGAGCACCAAAGACGACAATGCGTGATTCTATCGTTTTTTTGCCTAGCTAAGGGCGTTAAACAATAGCGCTTGTTGGGAGGCAACCCAATGAATTTATCTTTTTTCTTTCTATTTTGTTGCATCCACACTTTCATAATTCTGTTGTGATTGTGTTTTCTGTGTTCCTTTTTGTGTTTGAGTCAAGCAAAACCTTTATGACTAGTCTTGGTAATGGTTGTTTGATACTGCTGGAAAAAGACAGAAACTTTTCGCTAACGAGATGATTTTTCATTTTTATTCAGAAAGAGATTTTGAGTTGACTCTTTTTTCTTCTAGTTGATATGCCTTTTGCCCATGCAGTCATAATTTTTCAGAATTGTTGAGGTACCAGAAGTATACGAAGTATACAGATTGCTACAGACTGGTCTGTTTCTGACAGATTCTGTTTTTGTTGAGTTGGTTGCTTGTTTTGATGAAACTATGGTTAGTATCGGGGGGTATTTTCCATGGAAAAGTGATAATACAGTAGCCCAACACCAATATAGATAGAATTCAAGTTTTCTACAGTACCAAAAGAGGTGGTAGTTTGTTTTCTTGTGCTAATGTTATCACGAGTTTCTGTTTAAGTTTTGTGTTGTGAAGTTTTCAAGTTTTGGGTGATGTTCTCATGGACAAAGAGATAAGGAGTGGAAAGATATCAAGCTTGGGGATGCCCAAGGCATACCAAACCAAATTCAAGGACACCAAAAAGCCTAAGCTTGGGGATGCCCCGGGAAGGCATCCCCTCTTTCGTCTTCAATCCATCGGTAACGTTACTTGGAGCTATATTTTTATTCACCACATGATATGTGTTTTGCTTGGAGTGTCTTGTATCTTAGGAGTCTTTTGTTTTTGTTGTGTCACAATAATCCTTGCTTCACACCTTTTCTAGAGAGAGAGAGACATGCACTCATCGTGATTTTGCTAGAATGCTCATAGTGCTTCACTTATATCTTTTGAGCTACATAATTTTGCTCTATGTGCTTCACTTATATCTTTCAGAGCACGGCGGTGCGTGACTTGGTAGTTGGCTTATGCTATGAAAGTAGTCCCAAAGGTGATAGGTACCCAAAGAGGATACAAAAACCTCCATCTTAATGTGCATTGAGTAGAAAGAGAAGTTTTGATTCCTCTCAAATAGTTTTGAGACGTGGAATTGGTAATATTAAGAGTTATGTTAGCAGGGTGTTGTGAATCTAGAAATACTTGTTTTGAAGTTAGTGATTCCCGTAGCATGCACGTATGGTGAACCGCTATGTTAGGAAGGCGGAGCATAATTGATCTATTGATTGTCATCCTTTGTGTTGAGGTCGGGATCGTGCGATGGTTAACACCTACCAACCCTTCCCCTAGGAGTATGCGTTTAGCACTTTGTTTCGATTACTAATAAAAACTTTCGCAACAAGTCTGTGAGTTCTTCATGACTAATGTGTGTCCATGGTATAGATGCATTTTCACCTTCCACTTTTGCTAGCCTCTCTAGTGCGTCCATGGTATAGATGCACTCCCACCGTTCCGTCTCATGACTTGTACCGTCACTCTCATATTGCCATTGCATGATCTTAAGATAGCTAGCGAGATGTTTCAACGTCATATGCCAAGCTAGATCGTTGCACATCCCAGTACATTGCCGGAGGCATTTCCTATACAATCATCATCATTCTAAGCTTTGAGCTGTGAGTAAATAAAAATGTGATGATCATCATTAGAGTATTGTCCCATGTGAGGGGAAAAAAGAGGACAAAGAGCCCAAATAAAAAAAATATAAAAGAGAAAAAAGAGGCCCAAGAGCCCAAAAAAGAGAGAAAAAGAGAGAAGGGACAATGCTACTATCTTTTTCCACACTTGTGCTTCATAATATCATCATGTTCTTCATGATTGAGAGCTTCTTGCTTTGTCACTACCATATGCTAGTGGGAATCTTTATTATATAACTTGTCTTGTATATTCCAATGATGGGCTTCCTCAAAATTGCCCTAGGTCTTCGTGAGCAAGCAAGTTGGATGCACACCCACTAGTTCTACTTTTGAGCTTTCACATACTTATAGCTCTAGTGCATCCTTTGTATGGCAATCCCTACTCATTCACATTGATATCTATTAATGTGCATCTCCATAGCCTTTTGATATGCCGAGTCCATGTGACCATCTCCTCCTTTTTGTCTCAGAACCACCACCACCCTCTATTCCACCAATAGTGCTATATCCATGGCTCACGCTCATGTATTGCGTGATAGTTATAAAAAGTTTGAGAAAGTAAGAGTGCAAAAACAATTACTTGGCCAATACCGGGGTTATGCATGATTTACATTAATTGTGTGAGGATGATGGAGCATAGCCAGACTATATGATTTTGTAGGGATAACTTTCCTTGGCCTTGTTATTTTGAAAGTTCATGATTACCTTGCTAGTTTGCTTGAAGTATTATTGTTTTCATGTCAATAGCAAACTATTGTTTTGAATCTTACGGATCTGAACATTCATGTCACATGAAAGAAGTTGCAAAGGACAACTATGCTAGGTAGCATTCCACATCAAAAATCCAGTCTTTATCACTTCCCTAGTCGAGGACGAGCAGGAGTTAAGCTTGGGGATGCTTGATACGTCTCCAACATATCTATATTTTTTATGGTTTCATGCTATTATCTTGTCAAACTTTGGATGTTTTGTATGCCTTTTTTTATTTTTTTTGGGACTAACTTATTAACTCAGTGCCAAGTGTCAGTTCCGGTTTTTCCATGTTTTTGACCCCTTTCAGAGGAGGATTTTGAACGGAGTCCAAACGGAATAAAACTGCCAAAAAGATTTTTTCCGAAACAGAAAAATATCGGGAAGCCGGAGAATCAGAGCAGGGGGCCCGCAGGGACCCCACAAGCCCTCATGGCACAGCCAGGGGGCCCGCACCACCCTGGCTTGTGGGCTCCCTGGGCCACCTGTGCCCTAGGTTTTGCGCCTATATATTCCCTAAAATCCCAGAAAAAATCAGGAGATCATCGAAAGTACTTTTCCGCCGCCGCAAGCTTCTGTCTCTGCAAGATCCCATCTGGGGCACGTTCTGGTGCCCTGCCGGAGGGGGGATTTGGACACGGAGGGCTTCTTCATCAACACCACGACCTCTCCGATGATGCGTGAGTAGTTCACCATAGACCTACCGGTCCATAGCTAGTAGCTAGATGGCTTCTTCTCTCTCTTGGATCTTCAATACAAAGTTCTCCTTGATCTTCATGGAGATCTATCTGATGTAATCTTCTTTTGCGGTGTGTTTGTCAAGATCCGATGAATTGTGGATTTATGATCAGATTATCTATGAATCTTATTTGAGTTTCTTTTGATCTCTCTTATGCATGATTTCATATCCTTGTAATTCTGTTCGAGTTGTGGGTTTTGTTTGGCCAACTAGATCTATGATTCTTGCAATGGGAGAAGTGCTTGGTTTTGGGTTCATACCATGCGGTGACCTCACCCAGTGACAGAAGGGGTAGCAAGGCACGCATCGTGTTGTTGCCATCAAGGGTAAAAAGATGGGGTTTTCATCATTGGTTTGAGATTATCCCTCTACATCATGTCATCTTGCTTAAGGCGTTACTCTGTTCGTCATGAACTCAATACACTAGATGCATGTTGGATAGCGGTCGATGTGTGGAGTAATAGTAGTAGATGCAGAAAGTATCGGTCTACTTGTCTCGGACGTGATGCCTATATGTATGATCAGTACCTTTGATATCGTCATGACTTTGCGCGGTTCTATCAATTGGTCGACAGTAATTTGTTCACCCACCGTAATATTTGCTATTTTGAGAGAAGCCTCTAGTGAACACTATGGCCCCCGGGTCTACTCCACACCATATTTTCAGCCTTACACTTTTCCTTCGTTGCACTTTCCGCCTTCAAATCTCACTTTGCAGTCAATCTTGAAGGGATTGACAACCCCTTTATATCGTTGGGTGCAAGCTCTTTGTGTTTGTTTAGGTACTCTGGACTTGACGAGATTCTCCTACTGTATTGATACCTTGGTTCTCAAACTGAGGGAAATACTTACTGCTCCTGTGCTGCATCACCCTTTCCTCTTCAGGGGAAAAAACCGACGCAAGCAAGAGAAGTAGCAAGAAGAATTCCTGGCGTTGCCGGGGAAGGACTTTTGTTGTCGTAGCAGCATGCACTTGCGCTGCTCCGACGAACCTGTACGTGGGATCCATTGAGCGGTTGTTCGAGGAAGATCATACGAGGAGGAGACAGACCTCGCTGACGCACGGCCACAACTCTACTTTCGCTGCACGACACTGCGTATCGAGTGGTAATGATCCGTGATCCATCTGCATGGCATGTTCTTGGATGTTTTATGCATAGAATTTTTGAAATTTGCATGCGATGCACCTATGATAGAATCCAACTGTTGGGGAACGTTGCATGGGAAACAAAACATTTCCTACATGCAAACACGATCTATCAATGGTGTTGACCATCTACGAGAGGAGAGATTGGATCTACATACCTTTGTAGATCGCTAAGTGGAACCGTTCAAGAACGCGGTTGATGTAATGGTACGTCTTCGGGATCCAATCAGGAACTGTCCCGCGATCTCCCGATCAAGTGCCGAACGAATGACACATCCGCGTTCAACACACGTACATCTTGGTGACACCTTCACCCTCTCGGTCCAGCGAGCGATGGTGAAGTAGTAGCCCGAGTCCTCCGGCAGCATGACGACGTGGTGAGCTATTTGTGGTGACAGCTCAATAGGGCTTCGCCGTGGGTTTTTGGAGGAGAGAAACTATGAGGGAGAGGAGGAGCAACGCCGCGGCAAAATTGTCGTGTGGTTGCCCTCTCTCTACCTCTCTATATATAGGGGGAAGGGAGAGGGGAGGGCGCCCTAGGGTTTCCCCTAGGGGCCGACAGCCAAGGGAGAGGAGGGCGGCGGCTATGGGTGGCCCCTCCCACTTGGGTGCCTTGTCACCCAAGTTGGGCTGGCGACGCCCCAAGGAGGCTCACCCCCTTTGACCAAAGTGGGTTGGGGAGAGGGGTTGCACCCACTCCCTGGTGGGCTGTGGTGCCCCCTCTCCTTGGCCCATGAGGCCCCCAACAATTGTCGAGGCCTCCCAAAACCCCTTTGGGCACTCCGTGAATCCCTCGGTACACCTCGAAACACTTTCGGAATCTGATGACCTTCATCCTATATATAAATCTTCACCTCCGTACTATTCCGGAGTTTCTCGTCATGTCCGGGATCTCATCCGGGACTCCAAACAACCTTCGGTCACCAACACAATGACTCAAGTATGCTTATATCGTCACCGAACCTTAAGTGTGTAGACTCTGCGGGTTCGAGAACTATGGAGACATGACCGAGACACGCTCCGGTCAATAACCAATAGTGGGACCTGGATGCCCATATTGGTTCCTACATACTCTACAAAGATCTTTAATCGGTCGAACCTCAGTGTCAAGGGTTCAATTAATCTTGTATGCTATTCCCTTTGTCCATTAGTATGTTACTCTCCCGTGATTCGATCGTTGGTATCTCCATACCTATCTCAATCTTGTTACCGGCAAGTCTCTTTACTCCTTCCGTAATACAAGATCCCGTGACCAACTCCTTAGTCACATTGCTTGCAAGCTCATTGTGATGTTGTACTACCGAGTGGGCCCAGAGATACCTCTTTGTCATACGGAGTGACAAATCCCAGTCTCGATTCACGCCAACCCAACATACAACCTCGGAGATACCTGTAGAGCACCTTTATAGTCACCCAGTTACGTTGTGACGTTTGATACACACATGGAATTCGTTCGTTGTCCGGGAGTTGCATGATCTCATGGTCATAGGAACAGATACTTGACATGCAGAAAACAGTAGCAGTAAACTGACACAATTATATGGTACTTTTGTAGCTTGGGTCTTGTCCATCACATCATTCTCCCAATCATGTTATCCCTTTATAAAATGAAAACTCATGTCTATAGTCAGGAAACCTTGACTATCTTTGATCAACTAGCTAGTCCATTAGAGGCATATTAGGGACGGTGCGTTGTCTATGTATCCACACATGTATTTGAGTTTCCAATCAATACAATTATAGCATGGATAATAAACGATTATATTGAACCAGGAAATATAATAATAATTACTTTATTATTGCCTCTAAGGCATATATCCATCACCAACAGGTGCTTGCCCAAAGCTCACCGGCTCATGTTGCCACTTGTAAAGTGTGACGACTATCCATGGAAGGTCATGCGTCGCGTGTCTACAACGCCAAAACATCCCGGATGGGTGTTCGTCAAGTGCAAAGACGATGAGGTATGTGCTAGTTTGCTTCGGTTGTGCTCCCAAATTCGGCGCATTTTGCTTATACTAAAATTTATATTGTGTAGGAAGGATGCTACTTTTGGTCTTAGGAAGAAGAACACGTCGATCTATTGATACAACAAAATTTGATAGATATTCATGCATTTCTTGCTAGAATAGAGGCTAGAAATGAGATTAGATGCGAAGAAGTGATACGTCTCCAACGTTTCTATAATTTTTGATGGTTTCATGCTATTATCTTGTCAAACTTTGGATGTTTTGTATGACTTTTATATATATTTTGGGACTAACTTATTAACTCAGTGCCAAGTGCCAGTTCCTGTTTTTCCATGTTTTTTGACCCCTTTCAGAGGAGGATTTTGAACGGAGTCCAAACGGAATGAAACTGCCAAAAAGATTTTTTCCGGAACAGAAAAAGATCGGAGAGCCGGAGAATCAGGGCAGGGGACCACCAGGGACCCCACAAGCCCTCACGGCGCGGCCAGGGGGGCGCGGCCACCGGGCTTGTGGGCTCCCTGAGGCCCCTTTGCCCTAGGTTTTGCGCCTGTACATTCCCTAAAAATCCCCAGAAAATCAGGAGATCATCAAAAGTACTTTTCTGCCGCCGCAAGCTTCTGTCCATGCAAGATCCCATCTGGGGCACGTTCTGGTGCCCTGCCGGAGGGGGATTCGGATAAGGAGGGCTTCTTCATCAACACCATGACCTCTCCGATGATGCATGAGTAGTTCACCATAGACCTTCGGGTCCATAGCTAGTAGCTAGATGGCTTCTTCTCTCTCTTGGATCTTGAATACAAAGTTCACCATGATATTCATGGAGATCTATCAGATGTAATCTTCTTTGCGGTGTGTTTGTCGAGATCCGATGAATTGTGGATTTATGATCAGATTATCTATGGATCTTATTTGAGTTTCTTCTGATCTCTCTTATGCATGATTTCATGTCCTTGTAATTCTCTTCGAGTTGTGGGTTTTGTTTGGCCAACTTGATCTATGATTCTTGCGATGGGACAAGTGCTTGGTTTTGGGTTCATACCGTGGGGTGATCTCACCCAGTGACAGAAGGGGTAGCATGGCACGCATCATGTTGTTGCCATCAAGGGTAAAAAGATGGGGTTTTCATCATTGGTTTGAGTTTATCGCTCTACATCATGTCATCTTGCTTAAAGCGTTACTATGTTCATCATGAACTCAATACACTAGATGTATGCTTGATAGCGGTCGATGTGTGGAGTAATAGTAGTAGATGCAGAAAGTATCGGTCTACTTGTCTCGGACGTGATGCCTATATGTATGATCATTGCCTTAGATATCGTCATGACTTTGCGCGGTTCTATCTATTGCTCGACGGTAATTTGTTCACCCATCGTAATATTTGCTATTTTGAGAGAAGCCTCTAGTGAACACTATGGCCCCCGGGTCTACTTCACACCATATTTTCAGCCTTGCTCTTTTACTTCGTTGCACTTTCCGCCTTCAGATCTCACTTTGCAATCAATATTGAAGGGATTGACAACCCCTTTATAGCGTTGGGTGCAAGCTCTTTTGTGTTTGCGCAGGTACTCTGGACTTGACGAGATTGTCCTATTGGATTGAAACCTTGGTTCTCAAACTGAGGGAAATACTTGCTGCTCCTGTGTTGCATCACCATTTCCTCTTCAAGGGAAAAACCAACGCAAGCCAAGTCTCTGTCGACGTGCCAATTTCTGGCGCTGTTGTTTGAGAAGTAGTAGAAGGATTTCTAGCGCCGTTGCCGGGGAGGATCAAGTCAAGAACTCATCCAAGTAAGTGTCGTAAACTCATCTCTTGCATTTACTTTTTTGCCTCTCATTTTCCTCTCCCCCACTTCTGAAAAACAAAAAATTACAAAAACATTTGCCCTTTTCTTCGTTTTCCTTTTTCGTTTGCCTTTCGTTTGCTTGTGTGCTATGTGCCTTCAATATGCTTGCATCTTCGCTTGCTAAAAATCTAGTGATATGGATCCTCATCCACTTGCTAATCTCTTTAAGAGATCCAATTATGTTGATCCAATTGCTAGTGAGTTGAGTGCACTTGACTTTCTCTATGGAGTTTTGCTTGAGATGCGTGAATCTGAAAATCGTGATGAAGATATTTATGAAGTGATTCACGAGGGCTCCTTGAATGAAAAGCATGATTGCAATGGTTTCACTATAAATTCTATTAGTGACAATCATGCTAAAAATATGCAAAACCCTAAGCTTGGGGATGCTAGTTTTGCTATATCCACTACTTGTTGCAATGATCGTGATTGGGGTAATGATTTTTCTTATGATCTTGAAAAAAAAATTAAGCCTCATGATGATTATGATATTTGCAATAATATTGAAAGTGGGTTTGGAGAAGTCATGACTTTAGTTGATGATAATCCCACTATTTTTGAAGAGCGTCAAATTTGCATGCATGTGGATCATGAAAAGAATATCCTTTGTGATAGCTATTTGGTTGAATTTGATTATGATCCCACATGTAATTTCTATGAAAGAGGAAAATATTGTGGTAGAAACTTTCATGTTACCAAGTTACCTCTCGTTATGTGGAGATTGCTATTGTCTCTTTCTTCTTCCTTGCATATGGCAACTATTGGTTGTCTTGACAATCTATTTTCCTATAAAATGCCTATGCATAGGAAGTATGTTAGACTTATATGTGATTTTCACATGCTTTATGATGCTCTCGTTGTGCTTTAATTCTTGTCTTTTGTGTGAGCATCATTGATTTATCAATGCCTAGCTAAGGACGTTAAACAATAGCGCTTGTTGGGAGGCAACCCACTAAATTTATCTTTTTCTTTCTGTTTTGTTGCGTCCACACCATCATAATTCTGTTATGATAGTGTTTATTGTGTTTCTTTTTGTGTTTGAGCCAAGCAAAACCTTTATGACTAGTCTTGGTGATGGTTGTTTGATCCTGCTGGAAAAAGACAGAAACTTTTCGCTCACGAGATTATTTTTCATTTTTATTCAGAAATAGATTTTTGAGTTGATTCTTTTTGCTCCTGGTTGATATGCCTTTTTCCCAGGCAGTCGCAATTTGTCAGAATTTTTGAGGTACCAGAAGTATACGAAGTATACACATTGCTACAGACTGGTCTGTTTTTGACCGCTTTTGTTTATGTTGAGTAGGTTGCTTGTTTTGATGAAACTATGGATAGTATCGGGGGGTACTAGCCATGGAAAAGTGAGAATACAGTAATCTAACACCAATATAAATAGAAATAAAGATTTCTACAGTACCTAAAGAGGTGGTAGTTTGTTTTCTTGTGCTAATGATATCACGAGTTTCTGTTTAAGTTTTGTGTTGTGAAGTTTTCAAGTTTTGGGTGATGTTCTCATGGACAAAGGGATAAAGAGTGGAAAGAGCTCAAGCTTGGGGATGCCCAAGGCACCCCAAGCAAAATTCAAGGACACCAAAAATCCTAAGCTTGGGGATGCCCCGGGAAGGCATCCCCTCTTTCGTCTTCAATCCATCGGTCACATTACTTGTAACTATATTTTTATTCACCACATGATATGTGTTTTTCTTGGAGAGTCTTGTATCGTAGGAGTCTTTTATTTTTGTTGTGTCACAATCATCCTTGCTGCACACCTTTTGAGAGAGACATGCACTCATCATGATTTTGCTAGAATGCTCATTGTGCTTCACTTATATCTTTTGAGCTAGATAATTTTGCTCTATGTGCTTCACTTAGATCTTTTAGAGCACGACGGTGCGTGACTTGGTAGTTGGTTTGTGCTATGAAAGTAGTCCCAAAGGTGATAGGTACCTAAAGAGGATACAAAAACTTCCATCTTCATGTGCATTGAGTAGAAAGAAAAGTTTGATTCCTCTCAATTAGTTTTGAGATGTGGATTTGGTAATATTAAGAGTTATGTTAGTAGGGTGTTGTGAATCTAGAAATACTTGTGTTGAAGTTAGTGATTCTCGTAACATGCATGTATGGTGAACCGTTATGTTAGGAAGTCGGAGCATAATGGATCTATTGATTGTCATCCTTTGTGTTGCGGTCGGGATCGCGCGATGGTTAACACCTACCAACCCTTCCCCTAGGAGTATGCGTTTAGCACTTTATTTCGATTACTAATAAAAACTTTCGCAACAAGTATGTGAGTTCTTCATGACTAATGTGAGTCCATGGTATAGATGCACTTTCACCTTCCACCATTGCTAGCCTCTCTAGTGCCGCGCAATTTTCGCCGATGCACAAACCCACCATATGCCTTCCTCAAAACAGCCACCATACCTACCTACTATGGCATCTTCATAGCCATTCCGAGATATATTGCCATGCAACTCCCACCGTTCCGTCTCATGACTTGTGCCGTCACTCTCATGTTGCCATTGCATGATCGTAAGATAGCTAGCGAGTGATGTCCCACAAGTGTATGGGATCGCAACAGTTTTCGAGGGTAGAGTATTCAACCCAAATTTATTGACTCGCCAAGACGGGAAGCGAAAGAATATTCTCAAGTATAAGCAGTTGAATGTGTCATATTCAACCACACCTGAAAGATTAGTGTCTGCAAGCGAAGTATCAATAGCAAGGTAGTATGATATTAACGGTGCTAGAAACGATCTGTTGACACGGCAGACTATTCCTGACTGTTGTATCAATGGCGCCAACACGTTGACGGGGGATTATTTTTTAGAAGAATGCTTCCCGGCTACGGCTCCAACAAAGTCTTGCAACAAGTAACAGCGGAGTAGCAAGGAACAGCAGTAGCAGCAGCAGCAAAGTGGCCCAATCCCTTTTGTAGCATGGGACAAGCCTAGGCAAAGTAACATAACGAGAACCAGTAGTAAAAGACTCGTAGGCAGTGGATCGGTGATGGATGAGTGTGACGAATATGATTCATCATGTAACAGCTATAACACGGAGAGATATGTAACTAGCTCCCGTTCGTCAATCTAATGTAGGCATGTATTCCGTATGTAGTCATACGTGCTTAGGGAAAAGAACTTGCATGACATTATTGTCCATCCCTCCCGTGGAAGCGGGGTCCTAATGGAAACTACGAGATATTAAGGTTCTCCTTTTAATAAAGAACCGGACCAATGCATTAACACGCGGTGAATACATGAACTCCTCATACTATGGTCATCTTCGGGAGTGGTTCTGGCTATTGTCACTCCGGGGTTGCCGAGTCATAACACATAGTAGGTGACTACAACTTGCAAGATAGGATCTAAAACACACATATATTAGCGACAAGATAATAGGTTCATATCTGAAATCATGGCACTCAGACCCTAGTGACAAGCATTACGTATAGCCAAGTAGTAGCAACATCAATCTAGAACATAGTGGATACTAGGGATCAATCCCCGTCAAGAACTAACTCGATTACATGATAGATCTCATCCAAGTCATCACCGTCCAGCAAGCATACGATGAGATTACTCACGAACGATGAAGAGCATCATGGAATTGTCAATGGAGAAAGGTCGATGATGACGATGGCGATGATTTCCCCTCTCCGGAGCCCGAAACGGACTCCAGATCTGCCCTCCAGATGAAGAACAGGATGTGGTGGCGCCTCCGTATCGCAAAACACGATGAAACCTTCTCTCTGATTTTTTTCCAGGCGAAATGGAAGACATAGAGCTGAGATTGGGGGCGGTGGTGCCACGTGGGCCACAAGCCTGCACGGCGCGGCCAAAAGGGTGGCCGCGGCTGTGGGCTTGTGGCCCACTCGCACGCCCCCTCCGGTGGATCTTTGCGCAGGTATTTTTCTTTTATTCCAGAAAAAATCTCCGTAAATTTTCAGGACGTTTCGAGAACTTCTATTTCTGCACAAAAACAACACGATGGCAATTCTGCTGAAAACAACGTCAGTGCGGGTTAGTTCCATTCAAATCATGCAAATTAGAGTCCAAAACAAGGGCAAAAGAGTTCGGAAAAGTAGATACTCCCCCAAGCTTAAAGCCTTGCTTGTCCTCAAGCAACTCAGTTGACAAACTAAGAGAGACAAAATAAAAAACTTTGACGAACTCTGTTTGATCTTGTTGTTGCAACTATGTCTAACTCACAACCAGAATTTCAGCAAGATCACAATCAAACCACAAAAGCAAATGACATCTAGGTCTCACAGTAAACTCATATCAATGGCATAATCAACTAGCGAGCAAATAATAATAAGCCCCAAGCGTCAACACTTCAATCAAAACAACATGAAGCAGTACGAATAGATGGTATCTCGCTTGCTCTTTCTGAGACTGCAAAACATAAATGCAGAGCACCTTCAAAGACCAAGGGCTGACTAAACATTGTAATTCATGGCAATGAAGATCCAGTCATAGTCATACTCAACACAGTTAAAAGCAAAGCATAAAAATGACAGAGGTGCTCTCTAATTGGTGCTTTTATAAGAGGAGGATGACTCAATTGGAACATAAATAGACAGACCCTTCGCAGAGGGAAGCATTGATTTGAGAGGTGCCAGAGCTCAAGCTTTTAAAACAGAGATAATAATTTTGGGTGGCATGCTTTCATTGTCAACGCAATGACTAAGAGTTCTCAACATCTTCCACGCTACACATGCTATAGACGGTTCCCAAACAGAAAAGTAAAGTTTTGACTCCCCCACCACCAATCAATCACACTCCACGGCTAGCCGAATCCTCGGGTACCGTCCATACCAACATCAATCTTTGGGGAGTTTTATTTGTAATTATCTTTTAGATTTGAGCATGGAACTGGGAATTCCAATTACCGACCCCTTTCTCATGAATGATAGTGAATAAACACATATCGAGGATAACATGCCTAGCATGGAAGATACCAATAGCCCCCTGTCACCACATGAGCGGTTCGGGCATGCAAAACAGATTATTTCTTGAAGATTTAGAGAGTGGCACATGCAAATTTACTTGGAACGGCAGGTAGATACCACACATAGGTAGGTATGGTGGACTCATATGGCACAACTTTGGGTTTAAGGAGGTGGATGCACAAGCAGTATTCCCACTTAGTACAAGTGAAGGCTAGCAAAAGTCTGGGGAGCGACCAACTAGAGAGCGACAACAGTCATCAAAATGCATTGAGATTAACTAACATCGAGTGCAAGCATGAGAGGACATAAAACACCATGAACATGAACATCATAGAGGCTATGTTGATTTTGTTTCAACTACATGCGTGAACATGCGCCAAGTCAAGCCACTTGAATCATTCAAAGGAGGATACCATCCTATCATACTACAACACAGTCATCTCAACATTCATGTGGGCATCCAAGACAAACCATTATAAGGTCTAAGTAAGCATGGCATAAGCAACTATGATCTCTAAGTTGTCATTGCAAACATGTTTCTCTCACAACAAAGCTGAATCAGGCATGATGAGCTAGTCATATTTACAAAAACAAAATAGATCGAGTTCATACCAGCTTTTCCAGGATCAGTCACTTCATCATATATCGTCATTATTGCCTTTCACTTGCATGACCGAACGATGTGAACAATAGTAAGAGTGCTCGTGCATTGGACTAAAGCTGGAATCTGCAGGCAAACACAAAGGAGAAGACAAAGTAATATGGCTCTTTGAAAGCTAAACATGTATGCATGCAAGAGCCACTAAACATTGTATCCAATATCTTCTACCTTGACCCAAAAAAAGAAAACTATCTACACGGGAAAGCTCCCAACAAGCAAAAGAAGAAAAGGAAAATATTTTTGGGTTTTCTCAAACTAGACAGACACACGAAAAGAAAATTATAAAAATAAAATAAACTAGCATGGATGATACAGTGGCAAAGTGTGAACACCGTCTAACAAAGTGAAAGCATAAGCAAGAATGTAAAGTCGGTGAGAACACGTACTCCCCCAAGCTTAGGCTTTTGGCCTAACTTGGTCTACTCCCAAGGTTGGTCCTTGCGAAACCCAAAATCATAATCGGGGTTATACGGGAGCGCTGCAGCCACTGCCTGAATAGCTGCCTGATACGTCTCCAACGTATCTATAATTTTTGATGGTTTCATGCTATTATCTTGTCAAACTTTGGATGTTTTGCATGCCTTCTATTTATTTTCTAGGACTAAATTATTAACTCAGTGCCAAGTGCGAGTTCCTGTTTTTTCCATGTTTTTGACCCCTTTTAGAGGATATTTTGAAACGGAGTCCAAACGGAAGAAAATCCCCGAAAAGATTTTTTCTGGAACGGAAGAAGATCGGAGGACTTGGGAGCCAAGCCAGAAGAGCCCCAGGGGCCCCACAAGCCCCCACCCCGCGGCCAGGGGGCCGTGCCATCCAGGCTTGTGGGCCCCCTGGAGGTCCCCTGACCTAGATCTTGCGCCTATATATTCCCAAATATTCCCAAAAAATCAAGAGACGATCGCAATTACTTTTCCGCCGCCGCAAGCTTCTGTCTCCGCAAGATCCCATCTGGGGCACGTCCTCGTGCCCTGCCGGAGGGGAGATTCAGACACGGAGGGCTTCTTCATCAACACAATGACCTCTTCGATGGTGCGTGAGTAGTTCACCATAGACCTACGGGTCCATAGCTAGTAACTAGATGGCTTCTTCTCTCTCTTGGATCTTCAGTACAAAGTTCTCCATGATCGGGGTTATACGGGAGCGCTGCAGCCACTGCCTGAATAGCTGCCTGATACGTCTCCAACGTATCTATAATTTTTGATGGTTTCATGCTATTATCTTGTCAAACTTTGGATGTTTTGCATGCCTTCTATTTATTTTCTAGGACTAACTTATTAACTCAGTGCCAAGTGCCAGTTCCTATTTTTTCCATGTTTTTGACCCTTTTCAGAGGATATTTTGAAACGGAGTCCAAACGGAAGAAAATCCCTGAAAAGATTTTTTCTCGAACGGAAGAAGATCGGAGGACTTGGGAGCCAAGCCAGAAGAGCCACAGGGGCCCCACAAGCCCCCACCCCGCGGCCAGGGGGGCCGCGCCATCCAGGCTTGTGGGCCCCCTGGAGGTCCCCTGACCTAGATCTTGCGCCTATATATTCCCAAATATTCCCAAAAAAATCAAGAGACGATCGCAATTACTTTTGCGCCGGCGCAAGCTTCTATCTCCGCAAGATCCCATCTGGGGCACGTCCTCGTGCCCTGCCGGAGGGGATATTCAGACACGGAGGGCTTTTTCATCAACACAATGACCTCTTCGATGATGTGTGAGTAGTTCACCATAGACCTACGGGTCCATAGCTATTAACTAGATGGCTTCTTCTCTCTCTTGGATCTTCAGTACAAAGTTCTCCATGATCTTCATGGAGATCTATCCGGTGCAATCTTCTTTTGCCGTGTGTTTGTCGAGATCCGATGAATTGTGGATTTATGATCAGATTATCTATGAATCTTATTTGAGTTTCTTCTGATCTCTCTTGTGCATAATTTCATATCCTTGTAATTCTCTTCGAGTTGTGGGTTTTGTTTGGCCAACTAGATCTATGATTCTTGCAATGGGAGAAGTGCTTGGTTTTGGGTTTATACCGTGCGGTGACCTCACCTAGTGACAGAAGGGGTAGCGAGGCACGTATCGTGTTGTTTCCATCAAGGGTAAAAAGATGGGGTTTTCATCATTGGTTTGAGATTATCCCTCTACATCATGTCATCTTGCTTAAAGCATTGCTCTGTTCGTCATGAACTCAATACACTAGATGCATGCTGGATAGCGGTCGATGTGTGGAGTAATAGTAGTAGATGTAGAAAGTATCGATCTACTTGTCTCAGACGTGATGCCTATATGCTAGATCATTGCCTTAGATATCGTCATGACTTTGCGCGGTTCTATCAATTGCTCGACAATAATTTGTTCACCCACCGTGATATTTGCTATTATGAGAGAAGCCTCTAGTGAACACTATGGCCCCCAGGGTCTACTCCACACCATATTTTCAGCCTTACACTTTTTACTTGGTTGCACTTTCCGCCTTCAGATCTCACTTTGCAAACAATATTGAAGGGATTGACAACCCCTTTGAAGCGTTGGGTGCAAGCTTGTTTGTGTTTGCGCAGGTACTTTGGACTTGACGAGGCCCTCCTTCTAGTTCGATACCTTGGTTCTCAAATTGAGGGAAATACTTACTGCTCCTGTGCTGCATCACCCTTTCCTCTTCAAGGGAAAAATTGATGCAAACCAGAGAAGTAACAAGAAGAATTCCTACGCACGAGGGAAGGACTTTTGTTGCCGCAGCATAGCCTCACGGAGACAAGCAGCCTTCACCTCCCTCTCATACTCCTCTGCCTCTCCTCTGGTTACGTAATATCTCGTTTTACCTGAAAGTCAAAGAAAGCAGGAGCAGGAAGGGTAATATGGAAATTCATCAAAAGGCCATTCACATGGTTGTACCTGCCTTAATCATAAATTCATCAGAAGGCCATTCACATGGTTGTACCTGCGCGTCCCTTGGTTGGTAAGGATCAGGCTCCCGAATCGCAAGACGGGGACCTCTCTTGCTTGAGGAACCACCATGAAAGTTTCTCCTGAACATCTTCCTTTTCTGAAATTTTTAGTGACCCAAAGGAAAGGTGAACAAGGTTCAAATAAACTTGTAGCAAATACTCCCACAAGTGCCTAGAGGCCATATTATGCATCAAAACTACTTGGGACCACCTAAAATCAGCATGCAAAGCTCAAGAACATGGTCACCAAGGTAGCAAAACTACGCGGAGTATAAGGCACTAGAGAAAAAACTAATTGGACCAATGGAGGAGTCACTTACCAAGGAGTAATTTCGCCAAAACAGTTCGGAGAACGGTGATTTGAGCAAAGAGATCGAAAATCCCAGCAAGAGGAGCAAGATCACGGGTTTGAGCTGTGAAATGATTTTTTCTGGAGGTAGGAGAAGCGGATGGGAGCAAGAATGAGTGGAGGGGGTGCCTATGGGCCCCACAAGTGTGGGTGGCGCGGCCAGGGGGTGCCCACGCCCCTAGGGCTTGTGGCCCACTGGTGTGGCCCCCAGACAGACTCTTTGTCCCAGTATTTTTCAAATATTCCAGAAAAAATCATACTAGATATTCACAGCGTTCGGAGAACTTTTATTTTTGGGGTACTTTTCTACCGGACGCTAAAACAGAAAATAGGGAAAACTAAACTAAATCTATCATTTTTCTTCTAAGCAACCTAAAGTGAAAACTTGGAACAGGGGTTTGTGACTCCTCGATTCATCCATCTCATGGTCATCGAAAGAAATCCGTCAATGGGGTTGATCAAATCCCCTCGACAAAAATTTCTCGAATCGCAAAAGAAGACGGAGAATTTTCGAATAGTCACTAGGTCACCTCAATGGGGATGTGTATCTCCCCCAACGAGCAAATCATACTTCATCTTATCACGAGTAATAGGGCATTCAAAGCTCCCGATAAGAATCGATGAAGTTTTTTCGATAGCATTGATGCAATGTACTCGATATTGTTTATTCGGAAAGTGCACAGTATGCTCATTACCGTTGACATGGAAAGTGACATTGCCTTTGTTGCAATCTATAACAGCCCCTGCAGTGTTCAAAAAGGGTCTTCTGAGGATGACAGCCATGGCAACATCCTCGGGAATATCGAAGAAAACAAAGTCTGTTAAGATAGTGGTGTTAGCAACCACAACAGGCACATCCTCGCAAATGCCGATAGGGAAAGAAGTTGATTTGTCGGCCATTTGCAGAGAGATTTCAGTGGGTTTCAACTTATCCAGTTCAAGTCTTCGATAAAGAGAGAGAGGCATAACACTAACACCGGCTCCAAGGTCGCACAACGCAGTTCTAACGTAGTTGCCTTTAATGGAGCAAGGTATAGTGGGCACACCGGGATCACGTAGTTTCTTAGGATTTCCACCCTTGAAGGTATAGTTGGCAAGCATGGCAGAAATCTCAAGATCAGGTATCCTCCTCTTATTAGTCACAATATCTTTCATGTACCTAACATACGGAGACATCTTGAGCATATCTGTCAGACGCATCTGCAGAAAGACAGGTCTGATCATCTCAACGAAGCGCTCAAAATCCTCATCATCCTTTTTTTGGATGGTTTGGGAGGAAAGGGCATAGGTTTTTGAACCCATGGTTCCCTTTCTTTACCATGCTTCCTAGCAGTGAAGTCATTCTTATCGTATCTCTTAGTATTAGGCTGTGGGTTATCAAGATCAACACTAGGTTCAATCTCCACATCCTTTTCATTGCTAGATTGAGCATCATCATGAACATCACTATTGATATTATCATTACGCTCATGTTCATCACCAGATTGTGTTTCAGCATCAGAGACAGAGGCATCGTTTGGACTCTCAGGTGTAGCAGCAACAGGGTTTCTAGCGTGCACATCCCTATCATCTTTCTTCTTCTTTCTAGGATGACTAGGTGCATCAGTGCTAACTCCTTGAGAATCTTGTTCAATTCTCTTTGGATGACCCTCAGGATACAGAGGTTCCTGGGTCATTCTACCGCCTCTAGTAACGACTCTGATAGAATTGTCATTCAACTCATTGAGCAAGTCATTATGAGCTTTAAGTACTTGTTCTACCTGAGTAGTAACCATAGAGGCATGTTTACTCAGAAGCTTTAGATCGTTGACGTTTCTGTCTACACAAGCACTTAAATGACTAAGCATATGAGCATTCTTTTCCAATTGTATGCTAACATAATCATTCAAACTTTGTTGTTTGGCAACAAAGTTATAAAATTCATCCATGCATAGGCTAGCAGGTTTATCAAAAGGAATATCACTCTCATCAAACCTACGCAGAGAATTTACTTCTACTTCCTGTATCGGGTTATCGAGACCATGGATCTCTTCGATAGGTGGTAGATTTTTGACATCTTCAGATTTAATGCCTTTCTCTCGCATAGATTTCTTGGCTTCTTGCATATCTTCAGGACTAAGGAATAGAATACCTCTTTTCTTAGGAGTTGGCTTAGGAGGTGGTTCGGGAATAGTCCAAGCATTCTCATTGCACAAGATGTTGTTCAACAGAATCTCAGCTTGTTCTACGGTTCGTTCCCTAAAACACTACTGGTACAACTATCTAGATGGTCTTTGGAAGCATCGGTAAGTCCATTATAGAAGATATCAAGTATCTCATTCTTCTCAAGAGGGTGATCAGGCAAAGCATTCAGTAGCTGGATAAGCCTCCCCCAAGCTTGTGGGAGACTCTCTTCTTCAGCTTGAGAAGTTGTATATTTCCTGCAAGGCAGCTTGCTTCTTATGGACAGGGAAATATTTTTCAGAGAAGTAGTAGACCATATCCTGGGGGCTATGCACACATCCAGGAGCAAGAGAAGTGGACCAGGTCTTAGCATCATCCTTTAGTGAGAAAGGAAACAACTTGAGCATATAGTAGTGGCGGATCTTTTCCTCACTAGTGAATTGGGCGGCTATATCGTGCAGTTTGGTAAGATGGGCTACAACCGTTTCAGACTCATAACCATGAAAGGGATCAGATTCGACAAGAGTGATTAACTCAGGGTCGACAGAGAATTCATAATCCTTATCGGTCACAAAGATAGGCGAAGTGGCAAACTTCGGGTCGTATTTCATCCTAGCGTTCAGAGATTTTTCTTTCCACTTGCGCAGAAGTTTCTCAACATCATAGCTATCCTTACATGCAAGAAAGTCCTCAGCTATCTCTCCCTCCATAACATAGCGCGTATCAGGCATAACAGGCAATTCAGGCATAGTAGCAGGTTCTACTTCAATAGTATCAGCAGTTTCAGAAGCATCATCACATCTAGCAGCAACTCTAGCAATATGTGCATCAAGGAATGCACCAAGTGGCAAAGCAGTATCAGGCATAGTAGGCATAGTATCAAGCATAGCATCATCAGGCATAGTATCAAGCATAGCATCATCAGGCATAGTATCAAGCATAGCATCATGAGCAACACAAGTAGCATCATCAAGCACATGCGACATATCAAGATTTCTAGCAGGAGGCGAAGTTACAAACTTACTCAGAACTGAAGGTGAATCAAGTGCAGAGCTAGATGGCAGTTCCTTACCTCTCCTCGTAGTGGAAGGTAGGATTTTAGTTCTTGGATCTTTCGGATTCCTCATAGTGATCAGCACACGTCAATCCCAAGTGACTCAGAGAATATAGATGTGCCTCCCCGGCAACGGCGCCAAAAAAAGCCTTGATGTCCCACAAGCGTATCGGATCGCAGCAGTTTTCAAGGGTAGAGTACTCAACCCAAATTTATTGATTCGCCAAGACGGGAAGCGAAATAATATTCTCAAGTATTAGCAGCTGAATGTGTCAGATTCAACCACACCTGAAAGATTAGTGTCAGCAAGCAAAGTATCAGTAGCAAGGTAGTATGATATCAACGGTGCCAGAAACGATCTGCTGACACGACAGACTATTCCTAACTGTTGTATCAATGGCGCCAGCATGTTGACGGGGGATTATTCTTGAGAAGAATGCTTCCCCGGCTACGGCTCCAACAAAGCCTTGCCACAAGTAATAGTGGAGTAGCAAGGAACAGCAGTAGTAGCAGCAGCAAAGTGGCCCAATCCCTTTTGTAGCAAGGGACAAGCCTAGGCAAAGTAATGTAGCGAGAACCAGCAGTAAAAGACTCGTAGGCAGTGGATCGGTGATGGATGAGTGTGATGGATATGATTCATCATGTAACAACTATAACACGGAGAGATATGTAACTAGCTCCCGTTCGTCAATCTAATGTAGGCATGTATTCCGTATGTAGTCATACGTGCTTAGGGAAAAGAACTTGCATGACATCTATTGTCCATCCCTCCCATGCAAGCGGGGTCCTAATGGAAACTACGGGATATTAAGGTTCTCCTTTTAATAAAGAACCGGACCAACACATTAACATGCGGTGAATACATGAACTCCTCATACTATGGTCATCTCCGGGAGTGGTTCCGGCTATTGTCACTCCGGGGTTGCCGGGTCATAACACATAGTAGGTGACTACAACTTTCAAGATAGGATCTAAAACACACATATATTGGCGACAACATAATAGGTTCACATCTAAAATCATGGCACTCGGGCCCTAGTGACAAGCATTAAGCATAGCCAAGTAGTAGCAACATCAATCTAGAACATAGTGGATACTAGGGATCAAACCCCGTCAAGAACTAACTCGATTACATGATAGATCTCATCCAACTCATCACTGTCCAGCAAGCCTACGATGATATTACTCACGAACAATGGAGAGCATCATGGAATAGTCGATGGAGAAAGGTTGATGATGACGATGGCGATGATTTCCCCTCTCCGGAGCCCGAAACGGACTCCAGATTTGCCCTCCAGATGAAGAACAGGATGTGGCGGCACCTCCGTATCGCAAAACGCAATTAAACCTTTTGTCTGATTTTTTTCCAGGCGAAACGGAAGATATAGAGCTGAGATTGGGGGCGGTGGTGCCACGTGGGCCCCACAAGCCTGCACGGCGCGGCCATAGGGGGTGGTTGTGGCCTGTGGGCTTGTGGCCCACTGGCACACCCCCTCCGGTGAATCTTTGCGCAGGTATTTTCTTTTATTCCAGAAAAAATCTCCGTAAATTTTCAGAACGTTCCGAGAACTTTTATTTCTGCACAAAAACAACACCATGGCAATTCTGCTGAAAACAACGTTAGTCCGGGTGAGTTCCATTCAAATCATGCAAATTAGAGTCCAAAACAAGGGCAAAAGAGTTCAGAAAAGTAGATACGATAGAGAAGTATCAGCGAGATGTTTCAACGCCATACGCCAAGCTAGATCGTTGCATATCCCGGTACACTGCCGAAGGCATTTCCTATAGAGTCATCATCGTTCTAAGCTTTGAGCTGTGAGTAAATAAAAGTGTGATGATCATCATTATTAGAGCATTGTCCCATGTGAGGAAATAAAAAAAAAGGCCAAAGATCCCAAATAAAAAAAGAGGCCAAAGAGCCCAAATAAAAAAAGAGAGAAGGGACAATGCTGCTATCTTTTTCCACAATTGTGCTTCATAATAGCACCATGTTCTTCATGATTGAGAGCTTCTTGCTTTGTCACCACCATATACTAGTGGGAATCTTTATTTTATAACTTGGCTTGTATATTCCAATGATGGGCTTCCTCAAAATTGCCCTAGGTCTTCGTGAGCAAGCAAGTTCAATGCACACCCACTAGTTCCCCTTTTGAGCGTTCACATACTTATAGCTCTCGTGCATCCTTTGTATGGCAATCCATACTCATTCACATTGATATCTATTAATGGGCATCTTCATAACCCTTTGATACGCCGAGTCAATGTGACCATCTCCTCCTTTTTTGTCTCACAACTACCACCACACTCTATTCCACCTATAGTGCTATATCCATGGCTCACGCTCATGTATTGCGTGATAGTTGAAAAAGGTTTGAGAAAGTAAGAGTGCGAAAACAATTACTTGGCCAATACTGGGGTTGGGCATGATTTACATTACTTGTGTGAGGATGATGGAGCATAGCCAGACTATATGATTTTGTAGGGATAACTTTCTTTGGCCTTGTTATTTCAAAAGTTCAAGATTATCTTGCTAGCTTGCTTGAAGTATTATTGTTTTCATGTCAATAGCAAACTATTGTTTTGAATCTTACAGATCTGAACATTCATGTCACATGAAAGAAGTTACAAAGGACAACTATGCTAGGTAGCATTCCACATCAAAAATTATGTCTTTATCATTTCCCTACTTGAGGACGAGCAGGAGTTAAGCTTGGGGACGCTTGATACGTCTCCAACGTATCTATAATTTTTGATGGTTTCAGGCTATTATCTTGTCAAAATTTGGATGTTTTGTATGCCTTCTATATCTTTTTTGGGACTACCTTATTAACTCAGTGCCAAGTGCTAGTTCCTGTTTTCCCCGTGTTTTTGACCCTTTTCACAGGAGGATTTTAAACGGTGTCCAAACGGAATAAAACTTCCGAAAAGAATTTTTCCGAAATAGAAGACGATTGGGAGACTTGAGAACCAAGGCAGAGGGTCACCAGGGACCCCACAAGCCCCCTAGCCGCGGCCAGGGGGGCCGCACCTCCTAGGATTGTGGCCCCCCTGGGCCTCCTCTGCCCTAGGTCTTTCGCCTATATATTCCCTAAAATCCCAGAAAAAATGAGGAGATCAACGAAAACACTTTTCCGCCGCCGCAAGCTTTTGTCTCCGCAAGATCCCATCCGGGGCATGTTCTCATGTCCTTCCGGAGGGGGGATTCGGATACAGAGGGCTTCTTCATCAACACCATGACCTCTCCGATGATGTGTGAGTAGTTCACCGTAGACCTTCGAGTCCATAGCTAGTAGCTAGATGGCTTATTCTCTCTCTTGGATCTTCAATACAAAGTTCTCCATGATCTTCATGGAGATCTATCAGATGTAATCTTCTTTGCGGTGTGTTTGTCGAGATCTGATGAATTGTGGATTCATTATCAGACTATCTATGAATCTTATTTGAGTTTCTTCTGATCTCTCTTATGCATGATTTCATATCCTTGTAATTCTCTTCGAGTTGTGGGTTTTGTTTGGCCAACTTGATCTTTGATTCTTGCAATGGGCGAAGTGCTTGGTTTTGGGTTCATACCGTGCGGTGATCTCACCCAGTGACAGAAGGGGTAGCGAGGCACACATCGTGTTGTTTCCATCAAGGGTAAAAAGATGGGGTTTTCATCATTGGTTTGAGATTATCCCTCTACATCCTGTCATCTTGCTTAAAGCGTTACTCTGTTCGTCATGAACTCAATACACTAGATGCATGCTGGATAGTGGTCGATGTGTGGAGTAATAGTAGTAGATGCAGAAAGTATCGGTTACTTGTCTCGGACATGATGCCTATATGTATGATCATTGCCTTAGACATCATCATGACTTTGCGCGGTTCTATCAATTGCTCGACAGTAATTTGTTCACCCACCGTAATATTTGCTATTTTGAGAGAAGACTCTAGTGAACACTATGGCCCTGGGGTCTACTTCACACCATATTTTCAGCCTTGCTCATTTACTTCGTTGCACTTTCCGCATTCAGATCTCACTTTGCAATCAATCTTGAAGGGATTGACAACCCCTTTATAGCGTTGGGTGCAAGCTTTTTTGTGTTTGCGCAGGTACTGTGGACTTGACGAGATTCTCCTACTGGATTGATACATTGGTTCTCAAACTGAGGGAAATACTTTCTGCTCCTGTGTTGCATCACCCTTTCCTCTTCAAGGGAAAAACCAACACAAGCTAAATCTCCGTCGACATGCCAATTTATGGCGTTGTTGTTTGAGAAGTAGCAATAGTTTGAGATGTGGGTGGACCAGTGCTTGGGTACTGCCCTTACTTAGACAAACATCCCACTTATGATTAACCCCCCTCGCAAGCATCCGCAACTAATAAAGAAGAATTAAGACAAAGTCTAACCATAGCATTAAACTTGTTGATCCAAATCAGCCCCTTACGAAGCAACACATAAACTAGGGTTTAAGCTTCTGTCACTCTAGCAACCCATCATCTACTTACTACTTCCCAATGCCTTCCTCTAGGCCCAAATAATGGTGAAGTGTTATGTAGTCGATGTTCACATAACACCACTAGAGGAAAAACAATATACAACGCATCAAAATATCGAACGAATACCAAATTCACATGAGTACTTATAGCATGACTTATCCCATGTCCTCAGGAACAAAAGTAACTACTCACAAAGCATAATAATATTCATGACCAGAGAGGTATTGAATAGCATCAAGGATCTGAACATATAATCTTCCACCAAGTAATCCAACTAGCATCAACTACAAAGAGTAATTAACACTACTAGCAACCTTACAGGTACCAATCGGAGTCGCGAGACGGAGATTGGTTACAAGAGATGAACTAGGGTTTGGAGATGAGATGGTGCTGATGAAGATGTTGATGGTGATGAGTCCCCTCCAATGAGAGGAGTGTTGGTGATGACGATGGCGACGATTTCCCCCTCCGGGAGGGAAGTTTCCCCGGCAGGACGACCCTGCCGGAGCTCTAGATTGGTTCTGCTCAAGTTCCGCCTCGTGGCGGCGGGGATTCCTCATGAAAGCCTCCTCTTGATTTTTTCTAGAATGAAACCCTCCTTATAGAAAAAGAGGGGAGCCAGAGGGCCAATAGGAAGCCCACAAGCCCCTTAGGCGCGGCCAGGGGGTAGGCCGCGCCTAGCAGGCTTGTGGCCTTCTGCTAGCTCCCCTCTGGTACTTCTTCGCCCCAGTTATAAATTCCAAAATAAATCCTCGTTGATTTTCACGGCTTTTGGAGTTGTGCTGAATAGGTATCTCAAACTTGCTCCTTTTTCAGGCCAGAATTCCAGCTGCCGGCATTCTCCCTCTTCATGTAAACCTTGCAAAATAAGAGAGAAAAGGCATAAGTATTGTACCGTGAAGTGTAATAACAACCCATAAAGCGATAAATATCAACATGAAAGCATGATGCAAAATGGACGTATCACCAGCGTCTGCTCGGTCAACCCAAACAGACAAAAGGCAGAAAATCACACATTCGTTTGGGTCGGTCCATTGGAGTTGCTCTTATCTCTCGATCCGACTTGGGGGAAATGCGGAGGACGGGACAACTGATATCTTCCGATAGGTTAGAGCATCTACAACCAGGCTGGGCAAATCCAGACCCCCATACGTCCGCGAACGCGCCCGGACACATACTCAAATGCCTCCAGACAGTGTCACAACATCGTGCCCCCATGTTTGGTTTTGGTAATTTACGACAATCCCTATGAATTAATGGTTTCCTTGTGTTATATTCAAAGGATCTGTCATAGGCATTTCTTGAAGTCCATTTGTTGGTTTCAAGGAGTTTATGAGATGACCAAGGTGGTATTCGAGGATTTATCCAAAGATTGATCATGTGAGAGTTGAGCTTATTGCAAGCATGTATTGTGGAAGAAGATTGTGAGAACATTCATGTTTACCTTCAAGACATCATCTTTATGAAGAGAGAAGATAAGTCGCAAGGTTGATCAAGACTAATTCAAAAAGTGAATCAAGTTGATCAACACACAAAGCATACATGATGTGCCGCGAGGGATCAAGTGATCCCATGGTACAGTAAGAATTATCCATTACGCTTTGTGTACTAACCCATGGTCTGCGTGATAGTTCTATGTGGGGTTATGTATGTGTCCATGGGCTTGTGTTAAGAGGAAGATCTCATACAACCCATGGAGGATGACATCAAGTGGTGATGGTCATGAAGTTTGCGATCTACAAGTTCAAGTGGAGCATCATGAAGAGATCATGCTTGAAGCTTGCCATCCATTATGGTGACAATGGACTTGCGAAGATGTGCCAAAGAGTGGCTCACCGATGGTGCAGTATGGGGGAGCAATCTACTAGTCTTCATCGAGCAGACACAATCAAGAATGGTGGTCCAGCTTGAGGAGGACAAGATCGTCATCGTCTAGCTCAAATGGACTATGCGCAAGGCAAAGGTTTGACCTTGATATATTTCTGTTTTGCCGGTCTCATGGTGTTAGTTGGGAGACCGGGTTATAGGATTGATTGTCGTACTATCAAGGGGGGCTCTCGAGTGAGTAGCTTGATTGTATCATTTATTAAGAGCTCAAACCATTGCATTCTTGGTATCATAATATTTCTTGGCTCTTATTTGGATTTTCTTGATGTGGGTCTTGCAGCTTATGGTCATCTTCATGACTAGCTCGAGTTCATCGAAAACAAAGTTCATATGCATCTTCTATGATGTTTTTGATGTTGGAGTTTTTAACGGTTCTTTATTCATAGAGGTCTCACATCTCTATATCATTGCCATTGTTATACTGCCTCTTCTTAATGTAACCAGTTGCTCTTGGATAGTCTTGTCGTCCTCTATCCAACAAACTTGAGTTCGCTCAATTCGAAGCTCATTTGTAGAATTATGGAAGTTCTCATGTTCCTGCATTCATTTGTTTTGCTTGGGGCTTTCTTTAAGCTCGTAGGTGGTAGTACCACGCTGACTAGCGGTAGTACCGCTCCAACGATACTATCGCAGTTCAGTGCTCATGCACTTCCTCTTATATATATTTTCTCCCTGGGTAATCCAGCGGAAGTCTGGTGGTAGTAGGGCACGATAGTACCGCTCTAGTGGTTCTACGGCCCGACCTGCTGCCCCACTTCCACTATTCCCTATGTATGTTCATTGAGTAAGCGGAAGTACCGCTCTCGCGTTACTACCGATATTTACTTCTCCTGGAGTACCGCTTATATTTTGCTCTCTGTTCAGCGCATTCCTTTGAACGGTAGTACAAAAACAGTAATGGGCGGTAGTATCGCTCTGTGCGGTAGTACCCCTTGCTTTTCTCTACTCATGCGGTTTCACCCGCACTTGCAACACCTAGTGGTAGTACCGTTGGTGGGAGCGGTAGTACCGCTTCGGCGAGACTACCACCTCCTTGAGCCTCTCAGTTGCACTTTGTGGATTGAAACTTTCATGCCAACGGAAGTACCTGCTCACCCGAGTGGTACTATCGCCTATGCACGGGCTTAGTGCATAACAGTTGGATTTGAGGAGGCCTATTTAAGGGGGTCCTCCTCCCCAATGGCTCTTATCCTTTGACCTCGTGTTCTTCCCCAATTTTTGACCTTCTGATGGACTTTTGGAGTCACTTGACTTTGAATCACTTGACACGTGCGAACCATGCCTCATGGGCAAGATGACTAAGACTCTGTTCTCGGGAACAATGGAGCGTGCAAGTGACTTATTGAAAATCATACATACCGATGTGTGTGGTCCGATGAGTGTGGAGGCGTGCGGCGGGTATCGTTATTTTCTCACCTTCACTGACGATTTGAGTATGTATGGATATATCTACTTGATGAAGCACAAGTCTGAAACGTTTGAAAAGTTCAAGCAATTTCAGAGTGAAGTTGAAAATCATCGTAACAAGAAGATTAAGTTCCTACGTTCTGATCGTGGGGGTGAGTATCTGAGTTTCGAGTTTGGTGCTCACTTAAGACAATGTGGAATTGTTTCACAGGTTACACCGCCTGGAACACCACAGCGTAATGGTGTGTCCGAACGTCGTAATCATACTTTGTTAGAAATGGTACGATCTATGATGTCTCTTACCAATTTGCCGTTATCGTTTTGGGGTTATGCATTAGAGACAACTGCATTCACTTTAAATAGGACACCATCAAAATCCGTTGAGACGACAGCATATGAGTTGTGGTATGGCAAAAGACCTAAGTTGTCGTTTCTTAAAGTTTGGGGATGTGATGCTTATGTCAAAAAGCTTCAGCCTAAAAAGTTGGAACCCAAAGCGGAAAAGTGTGTCTTCATAGGTTACCCAAATGATACAGTTGGGTACACCTTCTATCTCAAATCCGAGGGCAAAGTGTTTGTTGCTAAGAACAGAGCTTTTCTTCAGAAGGAGTTTCTCTCGAAAGAATTGACTGGGAGGAAGATAGAACTTGATGAGGTTGTCGAACCTCTAATCCCTCTAGATGGTGGCGCAGGGCAAGGGAAACCCCTGTCGAAGCGACGTCGGTTGAGGAGGAAGTTGATGATGATGATCATGAAACTTTGGATCAAGTTCCTATCGGACCTCGCATGTCGACAAGATCAGATACTACTCCTGAGTGGTACGGTAATCCTGTTTTATCAATCATGTTGTTAGACAACAATGAACATGTGAATTATGAAGAAGCAAGGTGGGCCCGGATTCCAACAAATGGCTGGAGGCCATGAAGTCCGAGATAGGATCTATGTATGAAAACAAAGCATGGACTTTGGAAGTATTACCTGAAGGCCGCAAGGCTATTCAGAACAAATGGATCTTTAAGAAGAAGACGGACGCGGACAGTAATGTGACCGTTTATAAAGCTCGACTTATGGCAAAAGGTTTTTCACAAGTTCAAGGAGTTGACTACGATGAGACGTTCTCACCGGTAGCGATGCTTAAGTCCGTCCGAATCATGTTAGCAATAGCTGCATTTTTCGATTATGAAACCTGGCAGATGGATGTCAAAACGGCGTTCCTTAACGATTTTCTTAAAGAAGAGTTGTATATGATGCAACCCGAAGGTTTTGTCGATCCAAAGAATGCTAACAAAGTATGCAAGCTCCAGCGATCCATTTATGGACTGGTGCAAGCATCTCGGAGTTTGAATAAGCGCTTTGATGAGGTGATCAAAGCATTTGGGTTTATACAAGTGGTTGGATAATCTTGTATTTACAAGAAAGTGAGTGGGAGCTCTGTGGCGTTTCTAATATTATATGTGGATGACATATTGTTGATTGGAAACAACGTGGAGTTTTTGGAGAGCATAAAGTTTTACTTGAATAAAATTTTCTCTATGAAGGACCTAGGAGAAGCTGCTTACATTCTAGGCACTAAGATCTATAGGGATAGATCGAGACGCCTGATAGGACTTTCACAAAGCACATACCTTGATAAAGTTTTGAAGAAGTTCAAAATGGAACAGTCGAAGAAGGGGTTCTTGCCAGTGTTAGAAGGTATAAAATTGAGTAAGACTCACTGCCCAGCAACCGCGGAAGATAGAGAACAAATGAGTTCCGTCCCCTATGCTTCAGCCATAGGTTTTATCATGTATGCAATGTTGTGCACTAGACCGGACGTGAGCTTGGCCATAAGTATGGCAGGCAGGTTTCAAAGTAATCCAGGAGTGGATCACTGGATGGCGGTCAAGAATATTCTGAAGTGCCTGAAAAGGACTAAGGAAATGTTTCTCGTTTATGAAGGTGATGAAGAGCTCGTCGTAAAGGGTTACGTCGACGCAAGCTTTGACACTGATCCGAATGACTCTAAGTCTCAGAGTGGATACGTATTTATTCTTAGTGGGGGTGCGGTAAGCTGGTGTAGTTCCAAGCAAAGTGTCGTAGCAGATTCTACATGTGAAGCAGAGTACATGGTTGCCTCGGAGGCAGCAAAGGAGGGTGTCTGGATGAAGCAGTATGACAGATCTTGGAGTTGTGCCGAGCGCACTAAATCCAATAACTCTATTCTATGACAACACTTGTGTCATTGCTTTAGCAAAGGAACCAAGGTTTCACAAGAAGACCAGGCACATCAAACGACGCTTCAACCTCATCCGCGACTATGTCGAAGGAGATGACGTGAATATTCGCAAAGTACACATGGATCTGAATACAGCAGACCCGCTGACTAAACCTCTTCCACGGGCAAAACATGATCAACACCAGAACTGTATGGGTGTTAGATTTATTACAATGTAAATCGCATGGCGATGTGAGGACTAGATTATTGACTCTAATGCAAGTGGAAGACTGTTGGAAATATGCCCTAGAGGCAATGATAAATAGTTATTATTATATTTCCTGTTTCAAGATAATTGTTTATTATCCATGATATAATTGTATTGAATGAAAACATAGATACATGTGTGGATACATAGACAAAATAATGTCCCTAGCAAGCCTCTAGTTGGCTAGCTAGTTGATCAAGGATAGTCAAGGTTTTCTGGCTATATGCAAAGTGTTGTCACTTGATAACTGGATTACATCATTAGGAGAATCATGTGATGGACTAGACCCAAACTATGAATGTAGCATGTGATCGTGTCATTTTATTTCTATTGTTTTTTGCGTGTCAAGTATTTATTCCTATGACCATGAGATCATATAACTCACTGGCACCGGAGGAATACCTTGTGTGTATCAAACGTCGCAACGTAACTGGGTGCCTATAAAGGTGCTCTACAGGTATTTCCGAAGGTGTCCGTTGAGTTAGTATGGATCAAGACTGGGATTTGTCACTTCGTGTGACGGAGAGGTATCTCGGGGCCCACTCGGTAATACAACATCACACACAAGCCTTGCAAGCAATGTGACTAAGTGTAAGTCACTGGGTCTTGTATTACGGAACGAGTAAATAGACTTGCCGGTAACGAGATTGAAATAGGTATGCGGATACCGACGATCGAATCTCGGGAAAGTAACATACCGAAGGACAATGGGAATGACATATGGGATTATGTGAATCTTTGGCACTGAGGTTCAACCGATAAGATCTTCGGATAATATGTAGGATCCAATATGAGCATCCAGGTCCCGCTATTGGATATTGACCGAGGAGTGTCTCGGGTCATGTCTACATAGTTCTCGAACCCGCAGGGTCTGCACACTTTAGGTTCGATGATGTTTTAGTATAGTTGAGTTATATGTGTGGTTACCGAATGTTGTTCGGAGTCCCGGATGATATCACGGACATCATGAGGGTTTCCGAAATGGTCCGGAAACGAAGGTTGATATATAGGATGGTTTCATTTGGTTACCGAAAAGTTTCGGGCAATTCCGGCAGTGTACCAGGAGTGACAAATGGGTTCCGGGTGTCCACCGGGAGGGGCCCACCCACCCGGGAGTGGGCCCAGTAGCCTTTGGGTCGCGCACCAGCTCTTAGTGGGCTGGTGGAGTCAGCCCAAGAAGGCTATGGCGCTACAAGTGAAAAAACCAAAAGGAAAGAAAAAAAGAAGGAAAAAGGGAGGTGGGAAGGAAGAGGAGGACTCCTCCTTCCCAAACCGAATTGGAGGAGGAGTCCTCCTCCACCTTCGGCCGGTGCACCCTTGGGGCCCTTGTGCCCCAAGGCTAGCCCCTCCCCTCCTCCTATATATATTGGTGGTTTTAGAGTTTTTGAGACACAACTTTGCCACGTGTAATTCAAACCTATTCCACATAGTTTTGCCTCTAGATCGGATTTCTGCGAAGCTCGGGCAGAGCCCTGCAGGAGTAGATCATCACCACCACCGGAGCGTCGTCACGCTGTCGGAGAACTCATCTACTTCTCCGTCTTGCTTGCTGGATCAAGAAGGCCGAGATCGTCATCAAGCTGTATGTGTGCTGAACGCGGAGGTGACGCCCGTTCGGTGCTAGATCGAAACGGATCGTGGACGGATCATGGGACGACAGTGATTTGAATCACGAAGTTGTACCACTACATCAACCGCGTTTCTTAACGCTTCCCGCTTAGCGATCTACAAGGGTACGTAGATCTAATCTCCTCTCGTAGATGGACATCACCATGATAGGTCTTCGTGTGCGTAGGAATTTTTTTGTTTCCCATGCAATGTTCCCCGACATTCGATGACCGTCCTCAAGGGTCCGTTAGTGGAATCACGTCATATTGCATTGTGCAAGGGCGTGAGGATATTATGGTGGCCCTAGTGGCTTCTTGGGGAGCATTGTGCCTCGAGAGTGCTTCAAAGGGAGATTAGCATCCGCAAGGGTGTGAATTTTGGGATACATCATCGTCCCCGCATGCCCTACCCGAGCCCTTTACTTATGCACTTTACTTTGTCATAGCCATATTATTTCTTGTTATTTATCTTGCTATCACTTAGTTGTTTATCTTACTTAGCATAAGTTACTGGTGCACATAGATGAGCCTAGTTTTTTTTACGTTTTGCGCTTGAATAATTAAATGCTAGTTTTATTCCACATTTGTTCAAGCCTAAACCGTAATTATTTTAAAGCGCCTATTCACCCCCTCTAGGCGACATCCACATCCTTTCAATCGTCCCCTCAGATTTTGCTCCCCGCATCCACATATCTCATATCCAGACTCTCAAATTCATGCAAAACCATGCACGTTGATCACACAAACCATTATTGCACGTAAATAATAAATGTTTGTGCCGAATATAAATAGTGTTTACAATTTTTTTGAAGTGCACAATCAATCATCTGCCATTTGGTTTTCATTATGCGTCCATATATGCTCCACCACATCATTGAGTAGTTGCGCGTGCACCTGATGATCTTGAAGATTCTGATGCATCTGTAGAAATTCATAAGATGAGTTGCATCTTGATCTTCAGTGATTTCAACTTGTTCTCCAGGTACTTCAAAATTATTGATTTTGGCTACACCATCACCATCATTCTCGACAATGATATTGTACAAAATAACAGAACATGTCATCAGCTGCCACAAAGTTTCTGATTCCCACATCATTGCAGCGCCACGAACAATTTCCCCATCATGACCATCTCACCAACACATCTGTCGTAGTATCAAGTGGATGCATTCTTAGAGCAGCCGTGCACTTTTGCTTGGCCGAGAAAGAGAAATGACCACACCAATCCCTCGTGATCTTGAAGTACTCGTCATGTGACTCCACTCCGTCCATAATACGCAAAACAATGGTTTTCGCACGCGAAAACGGTGACGAAACCATGGATCATCCGGGAAAGTTTGGCTTGAAGCAAAGTAATCCTTGTGGAGTAGCTTTGCTCCAAATACCTTATCCTGATTGACCATTCTTCTTCCTTTGATTGATCCCTTAAAATTAAGAGTATGCTCCACTCGTCGATCCATTTCCTCTTGCATGGTCATGAGCATGATCATGTCTACTTCTTCGATCGAACCGACGAATCGAAGAAGTCATCTTGAATCATTTGATCAAGCTCTACATATTAACCGAACCCTTTTCGAGCTCTTTCAGCGATTATCGTTTTTCAGCCGTCCGTTTTAGCGATCTTGACGTTTCTGACCGTTAGATATGTCGTTCAGTTCGACATCCGACTCTCGTTGCTGGGTCAACTTTGTCCCCAAGCTCTACATATACGTATTGTAGCCCACCTACTCCCACCAACCCTCGCTAAAGTTCAACCTTTTTGTCACACTTGCTATCTCCTACTCCCACCTACCCTCCGTCTCCGAAGAAGCAGCGATGGCAGCGCCCGTGACGGTCTACGGGCCGGCGATCTCGCCGGCGGTGGCGCGCGTGGCGGCGTGCCTGCTGGAGAAGGACGTGCCGTTCCAGCTGGAGGCGGTGGACATGTCCAAGGGCGAGCACAAGTCCCCCTCCTTCCTCAAGCTCCAGCCCTTCGGCCAGGTCCCCGCCTTCAAAGACCACCTCACCACCGTCTTCGGTCGGTACCCACTCCCTCCCACCTCCTCTACTACTTCCGCAGCCAGCTTCTTCACATCTTGTTTTGCTTCCCTATGAATCAATTGCAAGTGCAGCTCGTTGACAAAGATGCACAATTTTTTACTCAGATCTGCATACGTTCAATCAGTAATTATCCAGTTTCTGAATTTAGCATAAATTCCAGTGTTGGCATGTTCATATGTGTGGATGATTGATTGATTGATTGACGGGCCCCTGAATGTGAAAGAAAAGAAAGAGATCTGTAAATGCCAGTTTGTGTTCACAAGTTGTATGGTTCATCTTTTGGCAGAGTCAAGGGCCATTTGCCGTTACATCTGTGACCAGTACTCGGACCGTGGCAACCGGACTCTCCTAGGCCGGCAAGAAGACGGCGCGGTAGGCCGTGCCGCCATCGAGCAATGGATAGAGTCCGAAGGCCAGGCATTTAACCCGCCGAGCTTGGCCATTGCATTCCAGCTCACCTTCGCGCCGCTCATGGGCATGGCCACCGACATGGCCGTGGTCGAGCAGAATGAGGCGAAGCTCGCCAAGGTGCTTGACGTGTACGAGGGGCGGCTGGCGGAGAGCCAGTATTTCGCCGGCGACGAGTTCACCCTTGCCGACCTTGTGCACATGCCCAACACTGATCTCCTCGTGAGCAAGACCGGCAAGGCGGGTCTGATCACCGAGAGAAAGAATCTTTCCAGATGGTGGGATGAGGTCTCGGCTCGTCCGTCATGGAAGAAGGTTGTCGAGTTGCAGAGTGCACCAAGGCCCCCTAGATCCTGATGCACCCTTCTTTTTTATCTGTCCAGCTTCTGGTGGCAATTAGTTACATTCTGTTATGTGTTGCCATCACTGTTAAAGTGTGAAATTTGAAAGACTCGGGCCGCTTTGTACTACATGTTATCCTGCTACGTGCTATGTATCTCTGTGTGTTATTATTGAGTTTATTATGCTTCCTAGGATATGTTTGTCTTGTTCTCAATGTAGTTGCTTTAGGAACTCGATCGCATTCCATAATCCGCATAAATCTACTCGTATTTTGAGACAATTATTTATAGGGCCGGCTCTATATTTTCCGGGGCCCTAGGGCCAAGTTTAAAAATAGACCCTTACGGATAATAAATATGTACGCATCTATAAATATACAGACGTAAAATATTAAAGTTTACATCTAACAACACATTTTTATTTAGAGACGTCTATAAATAATTGATAAACGCTTAAGTTATGTCATATCATGACAAAAGAAATAAATGAGTAGTGAAATATAACAAATAATATTCTCTGCTAGTTTGATTACCTCAAATAAGAATTAAGTTTTTATGAGCTCATCGGCAATAATACTTTAGTTCTTCACAAAAAATACTTCAGGATCGTCATTTGAATTATGATCATCATCTTGTCCGGGTTTAGATTCTTGCCTTTGATTACCAACACTATTTACCACCGGAAAAAACCTATTTAAATCACCTTTTTATGATTCAATTAGTTGATTCTTTTTCTTTTCTTTTCACAGCATCGGACTTTTGTGTCGGTGGCATTGTAACACCTAAGATTGTAAAGAGCAATCAGATCAACTGATCTAAGAGGACTAGGACGCTAGGCAAATATATAGGCAAACACACATTGTTCAGATTACCTTGAGCGAATGGGCGATCAAGGACACAGATTCATGGCCTGGACGATCTCCACTGCAGACACACTGCTCACCGGGTCAAGGCGGGCCATAGGAGGCGCAACCGTACAGCGATGCAGGCAGGCGGCCAAGGCGAGGCGACGAACGAACAGACAGGCGTTGTGGAATCTGGACGATCGATCGATGCCTTTTTCTTTCCCGATCAGCTGCCTTTTCCTCTCCCGACCAGATACATTTTTTTAGCCCGTATAACAACAGAAGTATACATACACATATGCAGTGATGCCCCCCACAAAACATGGGCCCTTGGGCGTCGCCCATGTTCGCCTAGGTCCAGAGCCGGCCCTACTTTCAGTGGGTCATCCTGCCAATCTCTTTACCTATTAATTTTTACTCCCTCCTCTTCCAAATTATTTGAACTTCTATATTTCTCCTAAGCTAAACTTATTTAAGTTTGACCAAGTCTATAGAAAAATCTGCTAATGTCTACAACCTCGTAAAGCTATTAGCCCCCTCCCCCCCCCCCCCTCCCTCCCTCTTGAATTTTGAGCCTAAAGCTTACTAGAATTTTAACTCACAAAGTATGGGTTATATCCCGGAAAAATTATACCATTAGATTCATATTTGAAGGATGTTTCTAATGAGTTTAAGCATGGCAATCCGAAAGTTTTTCATGAGAACTTTAGTTCACGCGAGGTTGGCAAACAGGGCAATTTTTTGACTAAAAAAAAACAAACTGGGACAAAGTTGCCATGTCTTAACAACTAAACTTGCCACCTCGCGTCAACTAAAGTTGCCATAAAAAAAAATGTTCCAGGTGACAATCTTAAAATCCGAACGTCCGGGATTTATCGGGGTCCTTTTTTATGATATATAATGCATAATTTATTAATAAAATAATGGGTAGAAAATAGGCCCAAAACTCAAAGGGACTAATAAACCCGGGCATACAACATCAAATTGTTGATCCAGGCCTTAAGATAGGTGATTTTGGAGTTAGGTGATACATATATAAGGTAATGCAAGAGTGACACATCTTGATTCAATTGTTGATCCATAGATTGTCTCATTGGCAGTGTTGATTGTGGTATATGATTCGAAGAAGACAAGAAGTGCGAGTTGTCATTTGTAGTATTTGGCCTTCTCAAATATACTCGGATAAGTCCATTCTGGGCTATGATGAAAGTTGAGAAACAAATAGTCCTGGCAAATTCAAGGCACCACAAATACTCAAAGAATTCAATGGTGTGTTAAGCTGATAGTATTACTGTCTGAAGTGCAAGCTGAATAATGCTGATTTCAGTTGCCGAGAATGAGATGCTGACTATAACTTAGGTTAATGCATTTTGGCAGTTTCTTATTTTGCCTCTTCATACTATTCTCAGTAATCTAATATGTAAAACCTAAGCAAATGAGTTCACCTTGTCATTTTACTGGCACTACTCCTCATAATTCAGGTATGTTATTCTACCAGTTATCTAAATCTATGCACATTGAGAGATGCCGTTTGTTTTTTCTTCCATCAAATCAACGGTTGAATTATACCTGACTCCATGTGGGAGACATTACTTTATGCCGAAATTTTTATTCTTGTACCCAGGCAGAAGTCATCAGATCTTCATTACAGCTGGTACTTGATGCCAATCTTCTTGCTTATCCTAGCAAAATTAAATTTGTCAATTGTCCCAAACCATCCATACAACATCACGAGCTCCTCGTATACCCTTTTTTCTCTCAGTCAAGTAATCAAAGACAGGATTGTAAATAAATAATGCTATATATTTTGCAGGGCTTGTTTTCTACAACAGACACTATGATTGCTGCAAGCAAGAATCCAGAACCACACTTTCTCTTTACACTTTCCCTTTCCAATTGTAAAATACTGTGCTAAGCAGCAAGAGCAAGGCAAGTATGGAATTTCCACCTTTTCTTTCTTCAAATACCTCGCATTGAAATCTGTTGTCACCATTCCTCATTGCCATTGCATAGCTTGAGAAAGAGATCAATCAAGCCAAAGAGAAAGGATGGCATCAGGCTTGCAAGTGTTTGGCCAGCCAGCATCTACCGATGTTGCCAGGGTTCTGACATGCCTCTTTGAGAAGAATTTGGAGTTCGATCTTGTCCGCATTGACACATTCAAGAGGGAGCACAGGCTTCCTGAGTTCATTAGGCTGCGGGTAGGATGCTTCAATCACTTTTCATTCAGTTTCAGGAAGTCTTGAATTAGTTAAAACATGTACTAATTCTTCCATTTGTCTTTTTCAGGATCCAAGTGGACAAGTGACATTCAAGCATGGTGACAAGACTCTTGTTGGTAAGGAGAACATGAACACAGCTATATATCATGTTACATTTCTGGATTCACTTTCTTTTGAGGGTTGAAATGCAACTTGAACCTTCTGTGCAGATCCAAGGGCTATTTGCCGGTACCTCTGTACCCAGTTCCCAAACCAGGGAAACAGGAACCTCTATGGGACTGGTTCTCTGGAACGGGCCTCAATAGAACAGTGGCTGCAAGCAGAGGCTCAGAACTTCAACCCTCCCAGCTCGGCCCTCGTGTTTCAGCTGGCATTTGCTCCTGTTTTGGAAATCCCTCAAGACCACATGGTCATTGCAGAGAATGAGAGGAAGCTTCAGCAAGTCCTCAACGTCTACGATGAAATACTCTCGAAGAACGAGTACCTGGCTGGCGATGAGTTCACCCTGGCTGACCTCTGTCACCTTCCGGACTCGCAGTACATTGTGAGCTCGGAGGGGGGGATGAAGCTCTTCACCTCCAGGAAAAATGTGGCGAGGTGGTTCGACCAAATCTCGAGCCGCAAGACGTGGGAGCAGGTTGTCAAGATGCAAATGGAGCATCCTGGCGCGTTCGAGTAGCGCCTTGGTGGTCGCAAGCAAGTGTCGAGCTCATATCGAAGAGCTCTCTACGTTTATCGATCTTATTTTCATGTGTTCTTTCGTCATCGTTGCTACTTGTGCTGTCGTCGTTTACTGAATCCCCATCAACGTTGTCTTGTGAACCAGAATAATATGACGCCTGTTTGTGATGTATTGTGTACATCGGCTGCTTAAAATGCGTTTGCCCTTGTCCACTGAATAAAACCATATGTATGTTTTATCAGGTGTATATTTCACTAGTTTCATTTTCAGCCAGTTCTAGTTTGCAAAGGTTGCTGTATTTAGATGTTCTATCAATTTGCATTCCGCTTGCATATTTCGTGCATAGCGGGAGATATTGTGAGACATAATGTTGAACATATTGTATAGGTCCACGTTGTGTATGTGCACTCGTCACGTCTCCCTCCTCCTGTAACTTGGGAGACAAGACTTGACTGCCCCCTTTACCTATATATATGCCATGTGCATGATCAATAGAATTATTTATGCACAAATCTCTTTCTACATGGTATCAGTTTTCCCTACGATCCTCTACCATACCGCTTCCGCCAAACCCTAGCCGGGCCGCCGCCGCCGCACCCTCTACCTGCCGCCGCCGCCGCCCTCGATCGCCGCCGCATACTCTCCTGGCCGCCGCCGCCTCCTCCTTCTCTCCCCTCGCCGCCGCCGCGCCTCCCAACCCCAAACGCCGCCGCCACCCCTCTTAAAAACCCTAAGCCGCCGCAGCCATCCAATCTCCACCACCCTAGCCGCCGCCGCTCGTCTCTCTCCTCGCCGCCATGTCCTCCAACGCCTCTACCTACTCCAACCCCTTGGTCGGACCCGATCCCGCCGTTGTACGCGACATCAACATCCATGACCGCGTCCCCGTCATCCTCGACGCGACCGACTCCATGTTCTTCACGTGGAAGACGTACTTCTCGCTCCTCTTCCGCGAGAACAATCTCGTGGATCACATTGATGGCTCCGTCGACTCCCGCACCATGGTGGGCGACTCCGAGTGGACCGCCATCGACGCCATGCTCATCCGGTGGTTCTTCACCACCATCTCCAAGGACTTGTTCCACACCGTCGTGAGCGATAGCGACGATGCCCGCGCCGTCTGGGTCAAGCTCAATGGCCTCTTCACCGACAACAAGCTTCAACGCCGTGTTTTTCTGCAGCAGGATTTTTTCTACTGTCATCAAGATGATCAGTCCATTGATGACTATTGCCGCCGCCTGAAGACGTTGGCGGATGACCTCCGCGACATCGGCGCCAAGGTGGCTGATGACCTCCTCCTCAGCACACTCGCCGCCAGCCTCAACGAGGACTTCGGCAATGCCGCCGCCAACCTCACTCTCATGCCGGAGCCCTCCTTCCCCAAGTTCGTGGCATACTTGCGGTTGGAGGAGCGCCGGATGAAGGGCGTCAAGAAGCACGTGCAACATCACGCCCTCGCCGCCGGCACGTCTCGTGGCGCCCCGTCGCCCGCTGCCGCTCCGGCCCCACGGTCGCAGCCCCCTCCCTCTGGGCCGCCGGGATTCTTTCCCCACCCGGCCGGACCGCCCGCTGCTCCCCAGCCGCAAGGGGGTGGCCGCCGCGGCAACCGCCGTGGTGGCGGCCGCAAGCAGCAGCAATCCCATGGGGGGGCCTTACCCAGCCGCAGCTGCCGCTTCAGGCCAACCCGCCATGGTCATATGGCGCCAACCCATGGACCGGCGTCGTCCATGCGTAGTCCATGCCGGTTCCACGGGCTCCCGCGCCGGGCATCCTTGGCCCCCGCCCGGCAGGTCACCAGGCGTACCTCGCTGCGCCGGGCGCCGGCCCCTATCTGGCCCCTGCCTACGGCGCTCCGGGTGGCTACAGTGCCGCCCTGGCTCCCACCTACGGCGGGTACTATCCGCCTCAGGTGTCTTCACCGTGGGACCCGTCCCTGCTCGCCGCACTTCACTCGGCCCCGTCGCCCTCCACTTATGGCGGTGGAGGTGACTAGTTCCTGGACTCGGGCGCCACCGCTCATATGACTGCCCATCCCGGTAACCTCATGTCTTCCACTCGTGTCCATCCTCCCACCCGTATCACCGTTGGTAACGGTTCCTCCCTACCCATCACTCATGTCGGTCATACCTCGTTTCCTTCCGCCATCAGTCCTATTCACATGTCTAATGTTCTAGTTTCTCCTGACTTAGTTACTAATTGTCTCTGTTCGTCAACTCACTCGTGACAATCCTATTACCATTGAATTTGACGCTGCTGGTTTTTCTGTGAAGGACGCCCATACACGGATGGTTCTCTTCCGATGTGACAGCCCAGGCCCCCTCTACTCGGTGCATCGCCCCGCCGCCACCACCACCCGTCCAACCGCCTTTGCCGCCAGCGTTTATCTTTGGCACGCTCGCCTTGGTCATCCCAACTCCACTGCCTTGCGTCAAATTCTTCAAAGTTTTTCATTCTCATGTAATAAGGTTGAGAACCACACTTGTGAGGCCTGCTGCCTTGGCAAACATGTGCGTCTTCCGTTTAGCGAGTCCACACACATTTCCACCTTTCCGTTTCAATTGCTACATAGTGATGTTTGGACGTCCCCGGTTGCAAGCAACACGGGTTATTTATATTACTTGGTGATCTTGGATGATTTTTCACATTATGTGTGGACCTTTCCTCTTCGTCGCAAGTCCGACGCTCTCGCCACACTCACCGCCTTTTATGCCTATGTCACCACCCAGTTTGGTCGTCCCATCCTAGCCTTGCAAACTGACAACGGAAAAGAATTTGACAACGCAGCTTTTCGCCACCTGCTTGCGTCCCACGGCACCACCTTCCGCCTCACCTGCCCATACACATCCCAACAAAATGGTCGTGCCGAGCATGTCCTTCGTACTCTCAACGATTGTGTCCGCACGTTGCTCTTTCACTCCAACGTGCCCCTCGTTTCTGGCCGGATGCCCTTGCAACCGCCAGCCTTCTCCTTAACATTCGCCCAACTTAAACTCGCCCCTCGGTCGCTTCCTTGTATATTCCTTGGTTACCCATCCAATACCAAAGGTTACCGGTGCTATGATCCAGTCTCTCATCGTGTCTTCACTTCATGGCACGTGTACTTTGATGAGCTGGTGTTTCCGTTTCAGCAGGTACCCCCCACCTCGGCGCCTTCTGCCATGCGGCTCGCCCCTGCTACCACCCCTGGCGAGCCGCACACCCAGTCGCACCGCGCCACCCTGGCCATGCCTACGCCTCGGGCCGGCTCTTCTGGTGCCCCGACTGCCGTGGTTGCCCCCCTGGCTGTGGCTCCCTAGGTGGCTCCCGACGTCGCCCCCGCTACCCCGGACCCCGGCGTGGTCCTGGCCGGCGCCCCCTCGGCTACCGGCGCCCCCTCGGCGCCTGGCATGGCTGCCGTAGTCCCCGACGCGCCTGCAGGCGCCCCCTTGGCACCCCAGCCGACTACGCCCGTACCACATCACGGTGTGGTTACCCGGGCCTGGACTGGGTCACTTCGTCCCAGCACACGCTACGGTGCCGACGAGTACGCGTGTGCCGCCTCCACCTCGACCTCAGCTTCGCTCCCTATTGGGGAACGTCGCGTGGGAAACAGACATTTTCCTACGCGCACGAAGACCTATCATGGTGATGTCCATCTACGAGAGGGGATTTCCGATCTACGTACCCTTGTAGATCGCATAGCAGAAGCGTTAGTGAACGCGGTTGATGTAGTGGAACGTCCTCACGTCCCTCGATCCGCCCCGCGAACGGTACCACGAACCGTCCCGCGATCCGTCCCACGATCTAGTGCCGAACGGACGGCACCTCCGCGTTCAGCACACGTACAGCTCGACGATGATCTCGGCCTTCTTGATCCAGCAAGAGAGACGGAGAGGTAGATGAGTTCTCCCGCAGCATGACGGCGCTCCGGAGGTTGGTGGTGATCTGATCTCGGCAGGGCTCCGCCCGAGCTCCGCAGAAACACGATCTAGAGGTAAAACCGTGGAGATATGTGGTCGGGCTGCCGTGGCAAAGTTGTCTCAAATCAGCCCTAAAACCTCCATATATATAGGGGGGAGAGGGGGAGCCTTGCCTTGGGGTCCAAGGACCCCCAAGGGGTTCGGCCGAGCCAAGGGGGGAAGTCCTCCCCTTCCAAACCGAATCGAACTAGGTTTGGAAGGTGGAGTCCTTCCCCTTTTTCCCACCTCCTCTTTTTTTTTCTCTTTGATTTTCTTCCTATGGCGCATAGGGCCTTCTTGGGCTGTCCCACCAGCCCACTAAGGGCTGGTGCGCCACCCCCAAGGCCTATGGGTTTCCCCGGGGTGGGTTGCCCCCCCCCCCCGGTGAACACCCGGAACCCATTCGTCATTCCCGGTACATTCCCGGTAACTCCGAAAACCTTCTGGTAATCAAATGAGGTCATCCTATATATCAATCTTCGTTTCCGGACCATTCCGAAAACCCTCGTGACGTCCGTGATCTCATCCGGGACTCCGAACAACATTCGGTAACCAACCATATAACTCAAATACGCATAAAACAACATCGAACCTTAAGTGTGCAAACCCTGCGGGTTCGAGAACTATGTAGACATGACCCGAGTGACTCCTCGGTCAATATCCAATAGCGGGACCTGGATGCCCATATTGGATCCTACATATTCTACGAAGATCTTATCGTTTGAACCTCAGTGTCAAGGATTCATATAATCCCGTATGTCATTCCCTTTGTCCTTCGGTATGTTACTTGCCCGAGATTCGATCGTCAGTATCCGCATACCTATTTCAATCTCGTTTACCGGCAAGTCTCTTTACTCATTCCGTAATACAAGATCCCTCAACTTACACTAAGTCACATTGCTTGCAAGGCTTGTGTGTGATGTTGTATTACCGAGTGGGCCCTGAGATACCTCTCCGTCACACGGAGTGACAAATCCCAGTCTCGATCCATACTAACTCAACGAACACCTTCGGAGATACCTGTAGAGCATCTTTATAGTCACCCAGTTACGTTGCGACGTTTGATACACACAAAGCATTCCTCCGATGTCAGTGAGTTATATGATCTCATGGTCATAGGAACAAATACTTGACACGCAGAAAACAGTAGCAACAAAAATGACACGATCAACATGCTATGTCTATTAGTTTGGGTCTAGTCCATCACATGATTCTCCTAATGATGTGATCCCGTTATCAAGTGACAACACTTGCCTATGGTCAGGAAACCATGACCATCTTTGATCAATGAGCTAGTCAACTAGAGGCTTACTAGGGACAGTGTTTTGTCTATGTATCCACACGTGCACCGTGTTTCCAATCAATACAATTATAGCATGGATAAGAAACGATTATCATGAAGTAACAAATATAATAATAACTAATTTATTATTACCTCTAGGGCATATTTCCAACAGTCTCCCACTTGCACTAGAGTCAATAATCTAGTTCACATCACCATGTGATTTCAACGAATCCAACACCCATATAGTTCTGGGGTCTAATCACGTCTTGCTCGTGAGAGAGGTTTTAGTCAACGGTTCTGGAACTTTCAGATCCGTGCGTTCTTTACAAATCTTTATGTCATCTTATAGATGCTGCTACTACGTGCTATTCGGAAATGCTCCAAATATCTACTCTACTATACGAATCCGTTTCACTACTCATAGTTATTTGGATTAGTGTCAAAGCTTGCATCGACGCAACCCTTTACGACGAACTCTTTAACCACCTCCATAATCGAGAAAAATTCCTTAGTCTATTTAGTTACTAAGGATAACTTTGACCGCTGATCAGTGATTCAATCCTGGATCACTCTGTGTACCTCTTAACAGACTTGCTGCAAGGCACACATCAGGTGCGGTACTCAGCATGGCATACTTTAGAGTCTACGGCTAAGGCATAGAAGACGACCTTCGTCTATTCTCTTTATTCTGCCGGGGTCAGGTTTTGAGTATTACTCTAATTCACACCTCACAACACAACCAAGAACTCCTTCTTTCCTGGTCTATTTTGAACTCCTTCAAAAACTTGTCAAGGCATGCATCTTGTTGAAACTTCTATTAAGCGCTTTCGATCTATCTCCATAGATCTTTGATGATCAACGTTCAAGTAGCGCAATCCAGGTATTCCTTTGAAAACTCCTTTCAAACAACCTTGTATGCTTTATAGAAATTCTACATTACTTCTGATCCACAATATGTCAACCACATATACTTATCAGAAATTCTATAGTGCTCCCACTCACTTCTTTGGAAATACAAGTTTCTCATAAACCTTGTACAAACCCAAAATCTTTGATCATCTCATCAAAGTGTATATTCCAACTCCGAGATGCTTGCACCAGTCCATTGAAGGATCGCTGGAGCTTGCATACTTGCTAGTGTCCTTAGGATCAACAAAACCTCCTAGTTGTATCACATACAATGTTTGCTCAAGGAAACCGTCGAGGAAACAATGTTTTGACATCCTATGTGCAATATTTCATAAATAATGCAGTAACTACTAACATAATTCTAACAGACTTTTAGCATCGCTACGAGTGAGAAATTCTCACCATAGTCAACTGTTTGATCTTGTCGGAAACATCTTTGCGACAAGTCAAGCTTTTCTTAATAGTGACTTATCACCATCATCGTCTGTCTTCCTTTTAAAGATCCATCTTTACTCAATAGTCCTATGACCATCAAGTAGTTCTTCCAAAGTCTACACTTTGTTTTCATACATGGATACTCTCTCGGATTTCATGGCTTCCAGCCATCTGTCGGAATCCAAGCCCACCATTGCTTTCTCCATAACTCGTAGGTTCACTGTTGCTCAAAAACATGACCTCCAAGACAGGGTTACCGTACCACTCTGCAGTAGTACGCGATCTTGTCAACCTACGAGGCTTGTAGTAACTTGATCTGATGCTCGATGATCACCATCATCAGCTTTCACTTCAATTGGTGTAGACGCCACAGGAACAACTTCCTGCGCCCTGCTACACACTAGTTGAAGTGATGGTTCAATAACCTCATCAAGTTCTACCACCCTCCCACTCAATTCTTTCGAGAGAAACCTTTCCTCGAGAAAGGATCCGTTTCTAGAAACAAACACTTTGCTTTCGGATCTGAGATAGGAGATGTACCCAACTGTTTTGGATATCCTATGAAGATGCATTTATCCGCTTTGGGTTCGAGCTTATCAGACTGAAACTTTTTCACATAAGTGTCGAAGCCCCAAATTTTCAAGAAACGACAGTTTAGATTTCTCTAAACCTCAGTCTATACTGTGTCATCTCAACGGAAATACGCGGTGCCCTATTTAAAGTGAATGCGGTTGTCTCTAATGCATAACCCATAAACGATAGTTGTAATTCGATAAGAGACATCATAGCATGCACCATACCAAATAGTGCGTGGCTATGACGTTCACACACATCATCACACTATCATGTTCCAGGTGGCATGAACTGCGAAACAATTTCCACATTGTCTTAACTGCGTACCAAAACTCGTAACTCAGATATTCATTTCTATGATCATATCGTAGACAGTTTATCCTCTTGTTACGACGAACTTCACTCCTAAAACAGAATTGAACCTTTCAATATTTCAGACTTGTGATTCATTAAGTAAATACTCTTGTATCTGTTCAAATCGTCATTGAAGTAAGAACATAATGATATCCACTGCGTGCCTCAGCACCTATTGGACTGCATACATCAAAATGTATCACTTCCAACAAGTTACTATCTTGTTTCATCTCAATGAAAACAAGGCCTTGCTCATGTGGTATGATTTGCATGTCACTAGTGATTCAAAATCAAGTGAGTATCAAGATCCATCAGCATGGAGCCTCTTCATGCAATTTATACCAACATGACTCAAGCGGCAGTGCCACAAGTAAGTGGTACTATCATCATTACCTCGTATATTTTGGCACCAATATCATGAACATGTGTAACACTACGATCGAGATTCAATAAACCATTGAAGGTGATTATTCAAGCAAATAGAGTAACCATTATTCTCTTTAAATGAATAATCGTATTGCAATAAACACGATCCAATCATGTTCATGCTTAACGCAAGCACCAAATAACAATTATTTAGGTTTAACACCAATCCCGATGGTAGAGGGAGCGTGCGACGTTTGATCATATCAATCTTGGAAACACTTCCAACACGTATCGTCACCTCGCCTTTAGCTAGTCTCCGTTTATGCCGTAGCTTTCATTTCGTGTTACTAATCACTTAGCAACCGAACCGGTATCCAATACCCTTGTGCTACTAGGAGTACTAGTAAAGTACACATCAACATCATGTATATCAAATATACTTCTTTCGACTTTTGCCAGCCTTCTTATCTACCAAGTATCTAGAGTTGCTCCGCCTCAGTGACCGTTCCCCTCATAGCAGAAGCACTTAGTCCTGGGCTTGGGTTTAATCTGGGGTCTCTTCATTAGTGCAACAACTGCTTTGCCGTTTCACGAAGTATCCCTTCTAGCCCTTGCCTTTCTCGAAACTTAGTGGTTTTACTAACCATCAACTATTGATGCTCCTTCTTGATTTCTACTTTCGCAGTGTCAAACATCGCGAATCGCTCAAGGATCATTGTATCTATCCTTGATATGTTATAGTTCATCACGAAGCTCTCACAGCTTGGTGGCAGTGACTTTGGAGAACCATCACTATCTTATCTGGAAGATCAACTCCCACTTGATTCAAGCGATTGTCGTACTCAGATAATCTGAGCACACGCTCAATGATTGAGCTTTTCTCCTCTACTTCGTGGACAAAGAATCTTGTCGGAGGTCTCATACCTCTTAACAAGGGCACAAGCATGAAATCACAATTTCATCTCTTTAGAACATCTCTTATGTTCCGTGACGTTTCAAAACGTCTTCGGCGCCTTGCTTTTAAGCCATTAAGTATTTTGTACTGAACTATCGTGTAGTCATCAGAAACGTGTATGTCGGATGTTCACAACATCTATAGACGATCCTTGAGGTGCAGCACACCGAGTGGTGCATTAAGGACATAAGCCTTCTGCGCAGCAACGAGGACAATCCTCGGCTTTACAGACTCAGTCTGCAAAGTTTGCTACTATCAACTTTCAACTAAATTTTCTCTAGGAACATATAAAAACAGTAGAGCTATAGCGCAAGCTACATCGTAATTCGCAAAGACCATTAGACTATGTTCATGACAATTAGTTCAATTAATCATATTACTTAAGAACTCCCACTCAAAAAGTACATCTCTCTAGTCATTTGAGTGGTACATGATCCAAATCCACTATCTCAAGTCTGATCATCACGTGAGTCGAGAATAGTTTCAGTGGTAAGCATCTCTATGCTAATCATATCAACTATACGATTCATGCTCGACCTTTCAGTCTCATGTGTTCCGAGGCCATGTCTGCACATGCTAGGTTTGTCAAGCTTAACCCGAGTGTTCCGCGTGTGCAACTGTTTTGCACCCGTTGTATGTGAACGTTGAGTCTATCACACCCGATCATCACGTGGTGTCTCGAAACGAAGAACTGTCGCAACGGTGCACAGTCGGGGAGAACACAATTTCGTCTTGAAATTTTAGTGAGAGATCACCTCATAATGCTACCGTCGTTCTAAGCAAGATAAGGTGCATAAAGGATTAACATCACATGCAATTCATAAGTGACATGATATGGCCATCATCATGTGCTTCTTGATCTCCATCACCAAAGCACCGGCACGATCTTCTTGTCACCGGCGTCACACCATGATCTCCATCATCATGATCTCCATCAACGTGTCGCCATCGGGGTTGTCGTGCTACTCATGCTATTACTACTAAAGCTACGTCCTAGCAATATAGTAAACGCATCTGCAAGCACAAACGTTAGTTTAGAGACAACCCTATGGCTCCTGCCGGTTGCCGTACCATCGACGTGCAAGTCGATATTAACTATTACAACATGATCATCTCATACATCCAATATATCACATCACATCGTTGGCCATATCACATCACAAGCATACCCTGCAAAAACAAGTTAGACGTCCTCTAATTGTTGTTGCATGTTTTAGGTCGTGACCATGGGTATCTAGTAGGATCGCATCTTACTTACGCAAACACCACAACGGAGATATATGAATTGCTATTTAACCTCATCCAAGGACCTCCTCGGTCAAATCCGATTCAACTAAAGTTGGAGAAACCGACACTCGCCGGTCATCTTTGAGCAACGGAGTTACTCGTAGCGATGAAACCAGTCTCTCGTAAGCGTACGAGTAATGTCGGTCCGAGCCGCTTCGATCCAACAATACCGCGGAATCAAGAAAAGACTAAGGAGGGCAGCAAAACGCACATCACCACCCACAAAAACTTTTGTGTTCTACTCGAGATAACATCTACGCATGAACCTAGCTCATGATGCCACTGTTGGGGAACGTCGCGTGGGAAACAAAATTTTTCCTACGCGCACGAAGACCTATCATGGTGATGCCCATCTACGAGAGGGGATTTCCGATCTATGTACCCTTGTAGATCGCACAGCAGAAGCGTTAGTGGACGCGGTTGATGTAGTGGAACGTCCTCACTCCCTCGATCCGCCCCGCGAACCGTCCCACGAACCGTCCCGCGATCCGTCCCACGATCTAGTGCCGAACGGACGGCACCTCCGCGTTCAGCACACGTACAGCTCGGCGATGATCTCGGCCTTCTTGATCCAGCAAGAGAGACGGAGAGGTATATGAGTTCTCCGGCAGCGTGACGGCGCTCCGGAGGTTGGTGGTGATCTGATCTCGGTAGGGCTCCGCCCCAGCTCCGCAGAAACGCGATCTAGAGGTAAAACCGTGGAGATATGTGGTCGGGCTGCCGTGGCAAAGTTGTCTCAAATCAGCCCTAAAACCTCCATATATATAGGGGGAAGAGAGGGAGCCTTGCCTTGGGGTCCAAGGACCCCCAAGGGGTTCGGCCGAGCCAAGGGGGGAAGTCCTCCCCTTCCAAACCGAATCCAACTAGGTTTGGAAGGTGGAGTCCTTCCCCTTTTTCCCACCTCCTCTTTTTTTCTTTTCTCTTTGATTTTCTTCCTATGGCGCATAGGGCCTTCTTGGGCTGTCCCACCAGCCCACTAAGGGCTGGTGCGCCACCCCCAAGGCCTATGGGCTTCCCCGGGGTGGGTTGCCCCCCCCCCCCCGGTGAACACCCGGAACCCATTCGTCATTCCCGGTAACTCCGAAAACCTTCCGGTAATCAAATGAGGTCATCCTATATATCAATCTTCGTTTCCGGACCATTCCGGAAACCCTCGTGACGTCCGTGATCTCATACGGGACTCCGAACAACATTCGGTAACCAACCATATAACTCAAATACGCATAAAACAATGTCGAACCTTAAGTGTGTAGACCCTGCGGGTTCGAGAACTATGTAGACATGACCCGAGTGACTCCTCGGTCAATATCCAATAGGGGGACCTGGATGCCCATATTGGATCCTACATATTCTACGAAGATCTTATTGTTTGAACCTCAGTGTCAAGGATTCATATAATCCCGTATGTCATTCCCTTTGTCCTTCGGTATGTTACTTGCCCGAGATTCGATCGTCAGTATCCGTAAACCTATTTCAATCTCGTTTACCGGCAAGTCTGTTTACTCGTTCCGTAATACAAGATCCCGCAACTTACACTAAGTCACATTGCCTGCAAGGCTTGTGTGTGATGTTGTATTACCGAGTGGGCCCTGAGATACCTCTCCGTCACACGGAGTGACAAATCCCAGTCTCGATCCATACTAACTCAACGAACACCTTCGGAGATACCTGTGGAGCATCTTTATAGTCACCCAGTTACGTTGCGACGTTTGATACACACAAAGCATTCCTCCGGTGTCAGTGAGTTATATGATCTCATGGTCACAGAAACAAATACTTGATACGCAGAAAACAGTAGCAACAAAAATGACACGATCAACATGCTACGTCTATTAGTTTGGGTCTAGTCCATCACATGATTCTCCTAATGATGTGATCCCGTTATCAAGTGACAACACTTGCCTATGGTGAGGAAACCTTGACCATCTTTGATCAACGAGCTAGTCAACTAGAGGCTTACTAGGGACAGTGTTTTGTCTATGTATCCACACATGCACTGTGTTTCCAATCAATACAATTATAGCATGGATAATAAACGATTATCATGAACTAAGAAATATAATAATAACTAATTTATTATTGCCTCTAGGGCATATTTCCAACACTCCCCACTTCCGCACATGCAGCCCTTCGGGACCCGAACTGGATCGGTGCAATGCGTGAGGAGTTTGACGCTCTTCAGCGCAACCGCACGTGGCAACTTGTGTCGCGGCCCCCTCGTGCCAATGTCATCACCGGCAAGTGGGTCTTCCGCGTCAAGACTCGCCCCGACGGTTCCCTCGAGCGCTACAAAGCGCGGTGGGTCGTGCGTGGTTTTCACCATGCTCCAGCGTGGACTCCACTGACACCTTCGCCCCTGCAGCTTGCTGCTTCTCGTACCTGGCCAGTTCACCAGCTCGATGTGTCCAATGCGTTCTTGCATGGCCATCTCGACGAGCAGGTGTTCTGTCAGCAGCCCACTGGTTTCGTCGACTCCACTCATCCGGATCACGTGTGCTTGCTTGCTCGTTCTCTGTACGGGTTGAAGCAGGCTCCTCGGGCGTGGTACCAGCGGATTGCAGCCTTTCTCCAGCAGCAGGGGTTCCGGTCCACACGGTCCGATGCCTCTCTGTTTGTCTACCATCAGGGAGCTGCCACCGCGTACCTTCTCCTGTACGTCGACGACATCATCCTGACTGCATCTTCGCCAGCACTGCTTCAGCTGATCACCAGTCGCCTTCGCGCTGAGTTTGCCCTCAAGGACTTGGGAGCTCTTCACTACTTCCTTGGCATTGAGGTCACTCGCAGTGCTACTGGTTTTCACCTCCAGCAGCACAAGTAAATCTGAGAATGGTTTCATACTTGAACCATACTTGAACCATACCCATTCATTTATCTCTCAAAACCATACTTGAACCATACCCATTTAGTGTCATTTTTAGCCCAACCAAAACCAAACCCACTATTTTTTCCACCCAAACCAATTTAAACCCAAAACATAACCGTGGGTTTAAACCCAGTATATAACCATGGGTTTGCTTTAATGTACATATGATTACATAAATTGACATGTTAAGAAACAAATGAGATAGAAAAGGCATAAGTGCATCTACAACGGTTTAGAAACAAAGTAATCCTTGAGATACATTCAACACACAGTAAGAGGCAAAAAGAACATGCTCGTGGTTGAAAAGCTCACTAACAAGTGTATTAAAACCAAATTGTTTAGCGAAAGCACAAGAAAACACTTCCGATTTTCATCTGTTGTTTCCCCATAATACATAATTATATAGTGCATTACAGCATGCACGCGGATCAAAGATACTCGTTCTCGGTCGTCGTTGATTATTGCATATAACCAATGCATAGAAACCGGTTTGGACCCATAGTTTATAACCGCTAATAACCAAACCATTTAAACCCATAACCAACTATACCCAAACTGGTTTCTCCACATACCCAAACCAAAACCAAACTAAAAAAATCTCAACCCAATAAAACCTGAACCAATCAAACCCAAAGTAAGAACCAAACCGTTACACCCGGTTTTTTAATAACCATTCTCACGTTTAAGCACAAGTATGCCTGTGAGATCTTGGAGCGAGCTGGCATGCTTAACTGCAAGTCTTCCCCCACGCCTGTCTACACGAAGGCCAAGGTGTCCGCCATTGAGGGCTCTCTGGTGTCCGACGCACCCTTCTACCGCTCCATCATTGGTGCTCTCCAGTACTTAACCCTCACGCGTCCGGATATTCAGTATGATGTCCAGCAGGTGTGCCTCCACATGCACGCTCCTCGTGACACCCATTGGGCGTTGGTACGACGCCTCCTTCGGTATCTTCGCGGTACCACGGCCTTGGGTCTCACTCTGGCGGCGTCCCCTGACACCAGCCTCGTCGCCTACTCCGAAGCCGACTGGGCTGGGTGTCCTGACACACGGCGCCCACCTCTGGCTACCGCATCTACCTCGGACCCTCTCTGATTTCGTGGTCGTCTAAACGACAACCCACGGTCTCACGATCGAGCACCGAGGCTGAGTACAGGGCTGTGGCTAACGCCGTTGCCGAGTGCTCCTGCCTGCGCCAGCTACTTCCGGAACTTCACTGTGCGGTTCCAAAGGCCACACTTGTCTACTGTGACAACGTCTCCGCGGTCTACCTCACGGCCAACCCTGTTCATCATCGCCGGACGAAGCATATTGAGCTTGACATTCACTTCGTTCGGGAGCATGTTGCCCTTGGCCGTGTTCGCGTCATGCATGTGCCCACCGATCAGCACTTCGCCGATGTCATGACAAAGGGACTCCCTACTTCGACCTTTGAGGGGTTTTGGTCCAATCTTTGCGTCACCGGTGCCGCTTCGACTGCGCGGGGGGGGGGGGGGGTGTTGAACATATTGTGTAGGTCCACGTTGTGTACACTACTAGGAAAACGGTTTTTAACGATGGTATATGTGGTCGTTATAGGTTGGATTGTGGTCGTTAAAGGTCATTGACGACCAAAATTTGCTGGTCGTTGTAGGCTCCGTCGTTAAAAGTATAACGACCACATACCTTTTGTGGTCGTTATTCTTGTAACGACGGGATGGTGTGTCGTCGTCAATCCCAATGCAATAATGACCACAATTGTAGTATTAACAACCGCTTTTTTCGTTGCTAATAATGATATCATGCTAACAAACTATCATTAACGACCACTCTCTTCACACTTATCCATCAGAACCACTTGTATTTAGTGTAGCTTTCCATTCAGCGATCACTTTATTCATCATCCAACATTTCAATATTAACATTCACAATAATAGACACAAAAGAATCTGAATTGAAAGTATCATAGCTGTTTTATTGATGGAAATACCAATATTCCGACATACAATTCTGAAAAAAAATGAGTCAAAAACACTCCTAATTATATGATCAATATACTTGATCATATCTATCTCGGCCATTGTTTGAATGGGTAATATTCTACATCAGCAATTGCAATCCCTCCTAATATATACTTGCTTGAATGGATTTATTTCTACATCAGCGATTGCAATGCCCCCTCATACTTATGTATATCACAGTGTGGACCATCATTCCTACAAAATGTTGAGCAATTTATGGAAGTCAGTCCATGTAAATAAGTTGACACAAAGTATAATAACATATATCAATGTATGAACAACTTACTTGATCATGTTGGCTTTCATGAGATCTGTCACTTAGAGATCTACCATACACGATACGCTTGATACGCTTAATGTCTGACTTCTTGCATCATACCATTGAACTTTTCGTCAAGTACCTGTTTTGCTTGCTGAGAAGCTCAAAGTTTAGAAACCAATTCGGCCTTACTTAATGCCGATCCTCGCAAATCTCTTGCTCTAATTCCACCACCAGAAATAACTACGTGATCACCCCACTTAGATGAGTCACATTTCGGCATGATTTTATCATTAGAAAGACCAAGATTCAACTGAACTTTGGTCTTAATTTATGCAGGAAGCGCCAATAGTATGTTATTTGCATCAATATTTATGTCTAAGTACGAATTGTACACTTTTTGTTCATCATAGAAGTTATTAGAGTTAAATTAAGTCTTACATGATTGTCGGAGGTTGTAGAATCGGCAAAGGTTGTACCTTCTTTTGTGTCTCTTAGTTTCCTTTTCTCCCTGTACGAACATAGGTAAATGGCTATTATAAGTTGAAATAAAATGCAAGATAAATCACACTTATATTATATTATTGGAAATAAAAAACAAGAGAAGTTAAAGTCATTCCAGACTTATTCAACTGGGAGTAGCATCTTTCTCGAGCAATTCCTGTCAATTTTCCATACGTGTGATAACCTATACATATAGTGTTAGTTTGACGTGTGCACAAAGGCTGTAAAAAGTACAGTTAAATTAAATAATTGAATGCTGCTGTATTAAAAATGAATTGCGGGGTGCTAAATCAAATAAAGTAAGTACATAACTACTTGTTTCATTGTTTATTAATAAGGTAAAAGCTAAAAAATGAAGCACATCGATTAATACAGATTAGACTTGCATAAAAACTAGTGGCATCATGTTGTTGTCATTCTACATTATGTTGTCGTTAAATTTTGAAGCAAGTCGTCTTCATCGCCATTGTCAGATTCAGGTTCATAGGCTTCATCATCGGACTGTCCATGTGGTACATTATAAGCATGACGTGATGGATTTTTCAGAACTGTGTGCAATCCTTTTATAAAATTGTCATTAAAAAAACACTTGAGAAACTTGACTAGCGAGAACGGAAGGCTCATCTATCAAGCGAACTCTATAGGTTAAGACTAACAGTTCCATGCTTGTTGTATTTCTTCATACCATGCTCTTTGCTAAATACGTCAATCCAGTTGCAACAGAATAATCTCACACGCCTTCCACCTGAATATTGCAGCTCGACTATCTGTGTCAATATGCCATAATATTCTACTGTATTACAATTATCATGTTCTCGTGAGAGTACAACCACCACACTGTTCTGTGTGCAGAGGAGTTTATCTCTGACTTTGAACACAATATCTGAATTCATCCATGTGAGATGGTAAAAGATGTTACCTGTTCCAATGGACCAGGCGACAGTGCCAAAATGTCTTCGGTGAGCTCACTTTTATAGTGTTCGTGCAAGGTAGCTACATATGGATAGATAAATAGCTATGTTAACATCTTCACACAGAGATAACTGAAATGTACGTGCATACGTATGTACATACACACTTTATTCTGGAATCTTTTGTCTTACCTTCTCTTTGAAACATTGATTGAACTTCTGGTTCCACATGGTGGTAAATGGTTGCAGTGAACATCCATCTTGACCACTGGGGTACTCGCTACAGTAATACAAAGCTGAATTGATATGGGCATGCAAAAATTAGTTGACTATGTAGTTAGTAAGTTAACGACGAATCAATAACTGATATATAGTTGAACTTCATCACAATTTCTCAAAACATAAATACGAAATTCTATCTACATGGTTAGTAATCATGATCAACAGCAAAAAACCAGAGGAATGGGGAATACCAATCAACCTGCAGCAGTGGAGTGAATGGCTATGACAAGGCGATAGTGCGGGCGCACATGGGTCAAGGGCTCAAGGCTACCGGCGACATGTAGGCGGGAGCGCTGACGCCGGGGTAAAAGAAACTCGCGGTGTGCAAGCGGCAGCACAGGCGCGTCAGCGTCGAGGCTACCGGCGAAGTACAGATGGCAGCGGGGACAAACCGGGGTCGTGGCGACCGGCGAAGTGCGGGCTGCAGGTCGAGGCGACCGGCGAGATGCGGGCTGCAGGCCTGCAGCCCCGATAGCTGTAGAACAGAAAGGAGATGCGATCTATGGATCATGGCCATGACGTGGATTGAGAAGAGAGCAGCGGAGGAGTGGAGAAAGATGCACGGGATGGATCCTAACAGATTAAAAGATGTTCGCTGTTACGGAGGGTTATACTTGCAAACCCATATCACAACAACCACGACCGCTTACCTACAGGTGGTTGTTGAATGTATTATATAGACTGATTTTAATGTGCGGGACTGTACCGGGGTGTTTAACGACCAAGAGTTTTTGGGGCACCGTCGTTAATGTCTGTTTTTTGCAGTAGTGGTATGTGCACTCGTCACGTCTCCCTCCTCCTGTAACTTGGGAGACAAGACTTGAGTGCCTCTTTGTACCTATATATATGCCATGTGCATGATCAATAGAATTATCTATGCACAAATCTCTTTCTACACATAATACGCAAGGGCATCTTATCAGTTTGAGCCACATTTGCTTGAAAGTCAGATGCCTAGTTAAAAGGGCAGCTTAATATTTCTTGATTTTCCACCAACGTACCTATTTGATTGTTTTCAATCAGCAACTTGTGAAAGGTAAAACTTCCCGGGAGTGGTGTTTTGGCTCCGGGGAGCATATGCTCCTGGGTGAACAGTAACACAAAAAAATATTTTTGGAAAATTCTGAAATTTTTTGTAGATGATTGTATTAGTGTCGCAAACTTGCATGGTAAATTTTGTGCGATAAGGAGCAGCGGTGTTTCGTTGACAAAAAAACAAATTTGGGATGACATTCTGGGGTAACTTTTGGTGTTATTTTTTTTTTTTTTTGCACAAGCCAAGATGTTTAATCTTTTTGCCTCAAAATTTACAGGTAGCATTTGGATGTGACTAAGTACATCAATAAGTTTTTTCTTGATTTTTTTTCATCTCAAACATTTTTTTTGGCCCCGGGAGCCGAAATGCATGTCTGAATCTATTATACAATGTAAATAGAGGATAGATGATCGATAATTCTAAAACAAAGGTTGGATTTGCACTTAGTGCGGTTGTATCAGTATCCCCTTGATGTGATGACCGAATGGAATTTTATCCAAAACAAGGCGATTCTAGAATATTCTATTAAAACGCTAGCCTAGCATACAGAGGAACACATAAATTAGAAAGACAAAAAATAGTGCAATTCGCTGGCTTTAACTTTGAAGGCTTAGACTCCATTGTATATTAGAGTTACAGAATTGGATAACTCGCAATACTTAGTTTGATGGCACCTAATTTAAAGGCTTACATAATTAATAAATAATGTAACTCAATATCCTATGGACCAAATAATGTAATCCATTTTTCAACATCAATTATGCACTGCACTATACCCCTCAGTTTCTTTTCAGTTTGCATTTTTTTTTAATAAAGGGTGAATTTTAATGATTTAAAATGAAGCATCAATACAAATACAATGAGCACATATCCGGCCTATGCATAGTTAGAATGCACACAATAACATGAAAACACCAGCGTGTGCGCACACAAAAACACAACGACAAATAGCAAAATCTTATAAGAACAAAGCTATCCCTAAGTGAGAAAAAAAAAATCACATATAGCTTCAGACACACACATCAAGGAAGAGAGAGATAGGGTTGCACACAATACATGCATTGGTTCAGTGTTCTGGGCCAATAGTTGATTCTCCAATTAGAATATGCTTGAATTGGTGAGCACGGTTAAGGTATCAGACTAAATTAAAAAAAAGGAAAAGAAACAGTTATACCTGAGTAAAAATGGATGGGGAGAGTAACACACTACAACACTCAGTGCGCACAGAACAATGAGCTACTTGGAGGATCTACACCACTTAAACAATACAAATATGGCAGAGTTTAATTATCTCTGTATCTTGTACTCTCTCCGTTCCTAAATATAAGTCTTTTAAGAGATTTTACTAAAAGACTACATACGTATGTATATAGACATGTTTTAGAAAATAGATTCATCCATTTTATTCCGTATCTAGTCTTCTAGTCAAATCTCTAAAAGGACTTACATTTAGAAACGGAGGGAGTATGTGATATCTTGGTGCGCATCTGCACAAAATGTCCCGCTAGTTTCATAGCTTAGATCTTTACCGAGTGATGCGTGAACATGTGCACGTGTGCCTCAACGTTTCTTTTGCGGTGGAGGTATGCCTTCACATTGTCACTTTAGCTATATGTAAGTCGTGTGAATATTGAATTTGAGTCAGTTGATTTCATGATCATTGATTTTTTATCTTTGACATCCATGCATAACTCGAACTTAACTCATGGTGTATCCCAATGCATGTAGCAATAGGGATTGTAAAAATTGAAAAAGTGATGGTGACAACAGATGGTTAATTTCAATTTGATGATGCTCCTTGAATATCCGGTCTGGAGCTCTGGAGTGAAAATCGTAGGTCTGACTTGAATGAGTTATACATGTGAATGACAATATTTTTCCGTTGTGACCTTGTTAAAGGCCTTGTTTGGATATGCCTGAAGTTGTTCTTCAAGACCAACACCTAAAATTTGACCTTTGATGGTTGGATCCGGTGACGATGGCGCTTGAGCATCGTTCTCTTTGTTAAGCCGTTGATGGTCAAGAATCTCGTTGTCCATGGGGTGTCAAGAGATGGCCCGTGTTGTAGTTTTCTGTTGCTTTTTTTACCGCTTCGTTTTTTCCCTTGCAAAGGCATAGTGTTGGTTTTGCATGACTTTGTTATTTACCACGTGTTTAGTTCTATGTGGTTATGCAGAGGCCGGATGTGTTTTTATTGTATTTGTATCCAGTTGATGTTTCATTTTAAATCAGTAAAATCCCACTTTTATCGGAACATCTCCGTTCACTTGTATGTATTGTTGGGTTTGGCACATAGTTCTACTGTGGTTGAGCCTAGACAGAATGAGTGAGAAATAGGGAAAAGAAATAAAATGCAATAAGTAAAAATAAATCCAACTCATTTGTACCATAATTATTTTTTGCACTGTATATAGTTTGTGCATTGCTAAGCTAAGTGCAATTTATGGATACTCGGATTATAGCCAGCCCAGTCAACGAGTCCCTCAGTGACCGCCGTAATGTCCACGTGGCAGGAAACTTTGCCGTGTATCTTCGGTAAGCCGAGTATCTTTATTACGGCCACAGGCTTACTTAGAAATAAGCAGAATATATTGTTTAAGCCGAATGCCTTTTATTGCAATACACGGCTTACTTTGAAGTAAGCCGAGTCCCTACATTTTGTTTTTACCACTCTATATTTTACCAATTTTCCTTATGTCAGTCTAGATTTTGACAATTTAGTTTTGCCACTTTTAATTTTCAACAATTATCAGAATGGCATATTTCGTGGCAAAAATAAACATTTAGAGTGGCAATTGTGATAATTGTCAAAAGCTAAGAGTGATAAAAGTGAAATAAAATTATTTTGCTTTTGTCACTAAATGACAATCGTGATAATTGTCAAAAGTTTGGAGTGGCAAAGTGAAATGTCAAAATCTAGAATACACAAAAAGAATTGATAAAATCTAGAGTGACAAAAATAAAATTTTCCCTATTTTAAATGGTGATTAGATGAGGCCAGCCTCACCCTGAGAATCAGGGGGGAGATTATTGAGGGAAGAAGGGCCGGTCCGTAACTTTCTATAAAATAAAAAAATCCGTAAGTCTAGTATTTTTGTACGTGAAATTAAGCCATGTGTCCGTGTTTCGATCCTCGGAGTATTGGTTGATACTCGGCGACGTGAGTTTTTCCTTGTAGCGTGTTGAGCAGATCCACGTGAATCTGTGCCACAACCGTGTGACACGCAAAGGTAGGGGCTGACGTCAACTGTGCTTCCCTTGCAATGGCTCCAGAAAAGGGCTTATCCTGCAATCTCTGGCGTTAGCTAGACGAATGCTTATAACAACTAACCTTCTCCTGCAACGGCACCAGAAAAATGTTGTAGCGCTCCCCGGCAATGAAACTGGAAGAATGTTGTTGATGGCCCACCAGCGCGTGGGTTCGCAGCAGTTTTCGAGGGTAGAGTATTCGACCCAAATTTGTAGGTAAGCCAGTCAGGAGGTGAGAGTATACTCTCAAGTATTAGCAGCTGAATTTGTCAAATTCAACCACACCTGAAAGATTAGTATCTGCAAGCACAATAGTAACAACAAAGTAGTATGATAACAACGGTGTCAGAAAAGATCTGTTGACGGCAGACTATTCCTAACGATTGTATCAATGGCGCTTCTGTTGCAGCGTTGAGGGAAGTTGTCAATTCCCGTCAACGGCCAGCGAACCAACAGTGTAATAGGTAGCAGAAGTGTAACGAGCAATAGTAGTGGCAAGGAACAACGTAGTGACAGCAGTAGCAAGTAGCAACAGTAGCAAGCGACAGTAGTAGCAGCAGAGCAAGACAAGTAACAGCAGTAGCAACAATAGTAGCAGCAGCAGTAGGACAAACTCGTAGGCAATGGATCAGTGATTTGTTTGGATGATATTCATCATGCAACAGCTATAACACGGAGAGATAAGTGGCTAGCTCCCGTTCGCCAATGTGATGTAGGCATGCATTCCGTGTGTCGTCATACGTGCTTAGGGAAAAGAACTTGCATGACATCTATTGTACATCCCTCCCGTGGCAGCGGGGTCCAAAAGGAAACTACGGGATATTAAGGTTCTCCTTTTAATAAAGAACCGGACCAACGCATTAGCACTTGGTGAACACATGAACTCCTCAAACTATGGTCATCACCGGGAGTGGTTCCGGTTATTGTCACTCCGGGTTTGCCGGATCATAACACATAGTAGGTAACTACAACTTGCAAGATCGGATCTAAAACACACATATATTGATGACAACATAATAATTTCAGATCTGAAATCATGGCACTCGGGCCCTAGTGACAAGCATTAAGCATGGATAAGTAGTAGCAACATCAAATCTGAGAACATAGTGGATACTAGGGATCAATCCCCATCAAAACTAACTCGATTACATGATAGATCTCATCCTACTCATCACCGTCCAGCGAGCCTACGAATAGATTACTCACGAACGACGAAGAGCTTCATGGAATTGGAGAGGGAAGAAGGTTGATGATGACGATGGCGACGATTTCCCCTCTCCGGAGCCCAAGACGGACTCTAGATCTGCCCTCCAAATGAAGAACATGAGGTGGCGGCGCCTCCGTATCGAAAACGCGACGAAAACTTCTCTTTTTATTTTTTCTGGGACGAAAGACAACTTATAGAGCTGGAGTTCGGGGCGGCAGGTGCATGTGGGCCCCACATGCCTGCCCACCGCCACCAGGGGGTGGTGATGGAGCAGGGGCTTGTGGCCCACTGGCCCACCCCTTGAGGTGGATCCTGGCGCATGTATGTTTGATATTTTCCAAAACTGCTCCCCGTAAATTTTTAGGACGTTTGGAGAACTTTGATTTCTGCACAAAAATAACACCAAGGTAATTCTGCTGAAAACAATGGCAGTCCAGGTTAGTTCCATTCAAATCATGCAAATTATAGTCCAAAACAAAGGCAAAAGAATTTGGAAAAGTAGATACGTTGGAGACGTATCAACTCCCCCAAGCTTAAAACCTTGCTTGTCCTCAAACAACTCAGTTGACAAACTGAGAGAGAAAGAAAAACTTTGACAAACTCTGTTTGATCTTGTTGTTGCAACTATGCCTAACTCATAATCAGAATTTCAGCAAGATCACAAGTTAACCACATAAGCAAATGACACAAAGGTCTCACGGTAAACTAATATCAATGGCATAATCAGCTAACGAGCAAATAATAATGAGTTTCAAATACCAACACTTCAATCAAAGCAAGCATGAAGGAATATGAATAGGTGGTATCTCGCTAGCTCTTTTCGAGACCGCAAAACATAAATGCAGAGCACTTTCAAAGATCAAGGGCTGACTAAACATTGTAATTCATAGCAACGAAGATCCATTCATAGTCATACTCAATATCAATCAAAAGCAAAGCATAAAAATGACAGAGGTGCTCTCTAATTGGTGCTTATATAAGAGGAGGATGACTCGACAGGAAAATAAATAGACAGGCCCTTCTCAGAGGGAAGCATTGATTTGCAGAGGTGACAGAGCTCAAGCTTTGAAAACAGAGATAATAATTTTGGGTGGCATGCTTTCATTGTCAATGCAATGACCAAGAGTTCTCAATATCTTCCATGCTACTCATGATATAGGCGGTTCCCAAATAGAAAAGTAAAGTTTTAACTCCCCCGCCACCAATCAATCACACTCCACGGCTAGCCGAATCCTTGGGTACCGTCCATACTAACATCAATCCGGGGGGAGTCTTGTTTTACAGTTATGTTTTCGATTTAAGCATGGAACTGGGCATCCCAAATACTGGCCCCTTTCTCGTGAAGGACTGTGAATAAACACATGTGGAGGATAACACTCCTAGCATGGAAGATACCAATAGCCCTCTGTCACCACATGAGCGGTTCGGGCATGCAAAACAGATTATTTCTTGAAGGTTAAGAGAATGGCTCATGCAAATTTACTTGGAATGGCAGGTAGATACCGCAAATAGGTAGGTATGGTGGACTCTCATGGAAAAACTTTTGGGTTTATGGAAGTGGATGCACAAGCAGTATTCCCGCTTAGTACAAGTGAAGGCTAGCAAAAGACTCGGAAGCGACCAACTAGGGAGCGACAACAGTCATCAAGATGCAACGAGTTTGACTAACATTGAATGCAAGCATGAACAGGATATAAATCACCATGAATACGAACATCATAGAGGCTATGTTGATTTTGTTTGAACTACATGCATGAACATGTGCCAAGTCAAGCCACTTGAAACATTCAAAGGAGAATACCATCCTATTATACTACATCATAGTCATCTCAAAATCTATGTTGGCAATGAAGACAAACCACTATAAGCTCTCAGCTAAATAAGCATGGCATCAGCAACTATGATCTCTAAGTTGTCATTGCAAACATGGTTCTCTCACAACAAAGCTAAATCTAGGTCGACAAGCTAGTCATATTTACAAAAACAAAATAGATAGAGTTCATACCAGCTTTTCAGTCTCAGTCACTTCATCATATACCATCATTGTTGCCTTTCATTTGCACGATCAAACGATGAAAACGATAATAAGCGCATTGGACTAAGCTGAATCTGCAGGCAAACACAAAGGAGAAGACAAAATAATATGGCTCTTTGAAGGATAAACATGTAAGCATGTAAGAACCACTAAGCATTGTAACCAATATCTTCTACCTTGACACAAAGAAAAAGAAAACTATTTACACGGGAAAACTCCCAACAAGCAAAAGAAGAAAGAAAAATCTTTTTGGGTTTTCTCAAAAGGACACAAAACAAGAAAACAAAAATAAACTAGCATGGATAATACAGTGGCAAAGTGTAAACACCAGCTAACAAAGTGAAAGCATAAGCGTGAATATATAGTCGGTGAGAACACGTACTCCCCCAAGCTTAGGCTTTTGGCCTAGCTTGATCTACTCCCATGGATGATCCTCGCGAAACCCAAAGTCATAATGGGTGTTATACGGGAGTGCTGCAGCCACTCCCATGGATGATCCTAGCGAAACCCATTTCGAGCAGCCGTCGCCTCCCTCTCATACTCCTCTGCCTCTCCTATGGTTATGTAGTATCTTCGTTTAACCTGAAAGTCAAAGAAAGCAGGAGCTGGAAGGGTAATATGGAAAACACGATGCCGGTTAAATATCAAGCGGTATAGAAGAGATCCAAGATCTCTCTCAAGGAACTGGTAGCGTGTTAGAGCGACACAATCAAGGTAAGCTGTACGGAGAGGAGGGTCTTCTGGACGGATGGATACCCCAAGAAAATTTGCTAAGTGTGTAGCATAAACTCCACCAAAGAAATCTCCCTCACTAGCATTTTTATTCAGCCTCCTTGCTATAATGGCTCCCATATTGAAGCTCCTGTCACATGTTAGTGCGCTCTTAAGGATACTAAGGTCGGAAGCGCATAAGTGACAATGTGCACCCTTGCCGTTAATGCACCTACCTATGAAGAGGTCAAGCTAGTACAAGGCAGGGAAATGGATGCTTCCTATGGTGGCTTACGTGATATCTTTGGTTTCTCCAACAGTTATACTGGAGACAAAGTCTCTGACCGAAGACTTAGGAGGACAATAACGCTACCTCCATCGGGTATCTTGCAGATCCTACTGAAATCCTCCAGACCCACGGTATAGGATTTATCGTACAGATCAAACAGTATGGATGACTCATGGCCAGCTAAAAATTTAAATCTACGCACGAAAGAGGCAGTGAGCATAGCATACTTTTCACATTTGTCTGAGAGGAATTCTTCTAACCCGGCATAGCGGACAAGTGCATCAAACTCATCCTTGAAGCCTGCTTCGATCATGAACTCATCGGAAGGCCATTCACATGGTTGCATCGGTGCGTCCCTTAGTTGAAAAGGTTCGGGCTCCCGAAAGGAGAGACGAGGACCCTTCTTACTTGAGGAACCACCATGAAACTTCCTCCTGAACATAATTTCCTTTTGCTGAAATTTTTGGGAGTTCAAGAGAAAAGTGAATGAGGACCAACCATGCCTTGTAGCAACTACTCGTACTAGTGCCTAGAGGCCGTATCACGCGCTAAAACTACTTGGAACCAGCTAAAATCAACTTCTATAGCTCAAGAACAGGGTCACTGTGACAGCCCGAGACCGACGTTCCAGAAGATTCCCCTCTCTTTCCGTTTTTTTTCATGTCATTTATTTTATTTGTCGCATCATCATCGCATCATGCGCATCATCTGCATTGCATCGGCATCTCCCTTGCCGCCCGTTTTCAAAACTTGCATTCGTTAGTAGTTGCCGGTTCTCGTCGTCGTCCGTTCTGAGTCCGACCGCACACGCACGCGCCCGCGGCACCGTCGAAACCCTGGTTTTAAAGTGTGTTTAAAACTTTCTCTGATCGGGTTGAGACTTGACGTGCGGTCGTGTTCAGTTATAGCTAGGCCGCCTGTCGAATTTCGTCGCGATCGGAGACCGTCTGGTACCTGAACGGTCGCCCGTAGCGGCACCGTCTTCGGTTATTCGTCGGACGTCTGTCGGTGTTTATAAATTCGTGTCGCGCCGACGGCTCTCCCTCTCGTCCCCGGTAAACTCCTCTACACGGCCGCGTACCCTTACCCGCGTTCGGAATCGTCCGAATCCGACCCCGCGGTTGGATCCGGAACGAAATTCCGGTTAACCGAGCCCCCCATTTGTCTATATATAGACCCTCTTATTATTTTTAGGACAGCTACCTCTCTCCTCCTCGTTTTCCGTGCAGCCTAAACCTAAACCTAACCCTAGCCGCCGCCCCACCTCTCTCTCCCCTGCCGCGTCGCCGGGCCCGCGAAGCCCATCCGGGGCCCGCCCGAGCCCGAGCCGCCGCCGCCCCGACCTGCAGTGGGTCTCACCGCGCGTCCCCGGCCGCCGCCGGCCCGCAGCCGTCGCTGCCGGACCGCGCCGCCCACGGCCGCCGCGCGCAGCCCCGCCGCCGCCACCGGAGTCCTCGCGCCGCTCGCCGCCTCCCCGCTCCTCCACGCCGGCCGCCGCCGTTCCGAAGCTCGCCGGCCGCCCCGGGAGCCCCCGCGCCCGATCCCGTCGCTCCGCCGCCCTGCAGCTGTCGCCGCCGCGTGCGCCGCCGCCCACCGCCGGCCCGATCCAGGCCGGGCTGGGGTTCCCTGGCCCCGCGACCCGAGCCAACTCCGGCCGCCGTCGCTAGCAACTGCCCCCGCCGCCGCCCTCGGCTCCCGCTCGGGAGGAGCCCGACGGGAGGAGCCGCCGCCCTGTTGACCTCGTGCGTGGGCCTCCTGCCGAGCCGGCCCAGCTGGACCGCTCGCCCCGGCCCACCTCCAAGCGCCTGGCCGACCGAGCCGAGCCGCCGGCCAGGCCCAGTTGGCCGCCTCGGCCTGTCACCGCCCCTCCCAGGCCGGCCCAAGGGAGATGAGCAGCTCCCACTCCTCGCCTAGGCGACAGGTAACTAAGCCGCGCCCCCTGTTCGGCCCAAAAGCTTATTAGGCCTTTTGGAATTGTAATTAATTCCAGAGTTATACGTAAATTTCAAACGCCCGTAACTTTTGTTCCGTTAGTCGGATCGAGGTGATCTTTATATCGTTTTGGCGTAGAATTTTACGTAGAATGTGTTTTTGAGACTTGCATAATTATTTGATGCCGTTTGGAGTGCCTAATGCGAGGATTTGCGTGCTGTCTCCATAAGTAGGTGCCCGCATTTATTTTTTTCTCGCGTGTTTGTTTTGCTCGTGCGTCGTAGATAAATGTCCATGCTCTAGGGAGTTATTTTACATGTAGTTTAGAGCGGTCAAGGGTATTTTTGCGTGTAGGGTTTGCCCATTAGATTATTCCCCGTGTCTAGGTCTATTTCTCCCACATTATTGTGTGGCTTTATTTTGCGTTGCAAACCCCGATTATTTTATATGTTTTCGGGGTAGAAAAATCCCATGGATTTTTCTGTGCAATTAGTTTTAGGTTTTGAGGAAGTTAGTTCCCGAGATATCTTGTCGTGGTGCCCTTTTGTTTAATTCGTAGGATTTGTTCCGTGCGTCGTTTGACGGAGTTGTCAACTGGGAAGTTGTGCTTGGATGTTTTGTTTAGTCCCTGGTATTTTTGGTTGCAATAGAAATGCATGTTTAGGTGTTGTTTGACGGCCCTCAAGTTGCTTGAATAGTGCTGTTTTAGAGGAGCTGAAATATTCCTAAGTCTGAGAACTGTTATATTTTGTTGCTGTCTTGTCTTGCTTGAATCTTGTGATCTGTAGCTCTTTTGGGGTTGGTCCAGTGGAGTTATTTGTACCCCTTATGTTTCTTTAGCATGCTGTGAAGTTTCATGCCATTTGGAGTCCTGTAGCTATAGGTTTTGCTGATGTCAATATTGCTTCCGGCTGAAAACTGCACTTTGACGAGGTGTTATTTTCACTAAGTCTGAAATAGTGCGTGAGATGCCATTTGGTGTCTTCTTTTCCTAGTGCTCCTTGCTGCCATGCTAGTAGTTGTTAGTTGTTTGTAGTAGCGCGTCTTGCCCTCTTTCATGCCATGCCTTGTTTGAGCTCATCAGAGTTGTGCAGCCGAAGTTGTGAAGCGTAGAAAGTGCTATGTGGCTGTTCTTGGCAGATTGTAGCGTTTCCTTGTTTTGCTCGTAGTTTTCGAACCGTAGCTCCGATTTGATCGTGTCCTACATGCAACTTGCTTAGAATCTCGTGTAGTTTCATTTTCTCTTGCTGTTGAATGTGTTGAAGTGCTCGTAGCCGCCGTTGCACACATTTTGCATTCATGCCATCATATCTTGCGGTGCTTGTAACTTTTGATCCGTAGCTCCGTTGGAGATGTGCCCTATGTGTAGATTGCTTGCCTTGACGCGTAGAATCACGTGAACCTATTTGTTTTGCTGTTTAACAACCAATTAAAGGTGTTAATTCAGATCTGGACAGAATTGTAAATTAACACGTGGGGTCACTTCGGAGGTGCTATATGTCATTTCCGACCTCATTTAAAATGCCTAGATAGGTAGTTTAATTTCCGCTTCACCTCTTGCATGTTTGACAACATTAATATTGCCGTGTAGATAACCAGGAGTGAACTAAATAATTAACGTGGAGTTTCGTCAATATGCAACTCGTGCATATTGACCTTCACTTAATGTGTAGTTTTGAGTGTGTGGAACTGTCATGCCGTGACTTGCATGCATTCAGTAGCTCATGCATCATTTGTGTTGTGCATCGTGTGGTGAATATCGTGTGTTGATGCTTGTTTCCGGTTTCCCCGTCTCGATAGAGTTCCGCACGCGTGCCGGAATGTGAGGACCCGTTCGACTACGTCGGTTCGCCTGCTTCACGGAGGCATTCTTCTTCCAAGCGGGATCCCAGGCAAGATGATCATTTCCCCAGATACCATTACTAACATTGCCATGCTAGTTTTATCGCTGCTATCGATTATGTCTCGTTGCCTACCACATGTTAAATATCAGCCTCTCAACAAAGCCATGATCACCTTCAACCTGTTCGACCTAGCAAACCACTGAATGGCTATGTTACCGCTTGCTTAACCCTGTGTTAGCGTTGCTAGTTGCAGGTGCAGTTGCTTCCATGCAAAGCATGGGTTCCTTGTTATATCATTATATTAATGCTATTTAATTTAATGCACCTATATACTTGGTAAAAGGTGGAAGGCTCGGCCTTTCTAGCCTGGTGTTTTGTTCCACCTTTGCCCCCTTAGCTTCGGCTACCGGTGTTATGTTCCATAAATGAGTGCTCCTAACACAATCGGGGTTGTTATGGGGACCCCCTTGATAATTCGTTTTAGATTAAAGCTGGTCTGGCAGGGCCCAACTTTGGTACTACTTTCGCCTAATAACTAATGAACTACATAGGGAGTAATTAACCCGAGGAAATTTAATCAACCCCCGGGCCAGTGCTCCTCATGAGTGTTGGCCCCACCTGAGCGATGTCCGGCGCCCCTCTGGTCACCCGGAGGTTTAGCGATCCCGACGTCTAGCTCATCCGCCGTGTCCTGAGAACGAGGTACGCGACTCCTATCGGGATCGTCGACACGTCGGGCGGCCTTGCTGGATTAGTTTTACCTTTGACGAGATATCTTGTGCATCGGGATTCCGGTGATGCTTTGGGTAATCTCAGGGTTGAGGTTTTCCACTAGGGAATCCGACGAGATCGCGAGCTTCGTGATTGAGGATTTCTATGCGGCTTGTGGTAATTTGTGATGGACTAGTTGGAGCACCCCTGCAGGGTTAAATCTTTCGGAAAGCCGTGCCCGCGGTTATGTGGCAACGTGGAAACTTTGTTTAACACTGGTTCTAGATAACTCGAAGTTAATTAATTAAAACATGCCTACTGTGTGCGTAACCGTGACTGTCTCGTTCGTGAGTTCTTTCTCCGGTCGAGGACACGGTGGGGTTATGACTGACGTAGGTAGGTGTTCAGGATCATTCATTTGATCATCAGTAGATCACGTCCGTTATGCGTAGATCTTCCCCCTCATATTTCTTGTACTCGTAAGTTAGCCACCATAAATAAATGCTTAGCCGCTGCTGCAACCTCACCACTTAACCTTACCTCACCCATAAAGCTTTGCTAGTCTTGATACCTTTGGAAATGAGATTGCTGAGACCCCTGTGGCTCACAGATTACTACAACACCAGTTGCAGGTACAGGTAAAGGTTACGTGACGCGAGCGCGTTGATTGTTCATTTGGAGTTGCTTCTTCTTCTTCTTCTTCTTCGATCTAGGATGGGTTCCAGGCCGGCAGCCTGGGATAGCAAGGATGGACGTCGTTCTTCTTTTGTCGTTTGTTTTCGTCCGTAGTCGGACTCTGCTCTTACTCTTGATGATTATGTAATGTACTGGTGTGACTCTGATGTAGCTTGTGGCGAGAGTAAGCCAACTCTTTATATAACTCTTCTCTTCAGTACATGTACTTGTAACGATATCCATTCTTGCGACACGACGAGATGCGCTTCTATCCCTGACGAGGCCCTCGTGCAAAATTGAGGATAGAGTCGCATCTGGGCGTGACAAGTTGGTATCAGAGCAAGGACCGACCTAGGAGCCCCCTTGATTGATCGAACATGGCCGAGTCGAGTCTAGTGAAAAACTATTTGAGTCTTAGTTATATATCGGAGAGTAGGATTCTTTTTTATCCTCTTCTATGCTCTGATGAGGAATCTTGACGTAATATTTTAATTCTACTCCTCTTCTCACTCAAAAAATTTAGGATCACGCGGATATTCTTGGGATCTATATGATGCCGATGTGACGGAGTTCTGTCTTGGTGCCTCCTGTCTGACTTGATTTTCTTCCGGGGAGTTGAGCTCCAGGGGATTCTTGAGCACATCGTTATCATTCAGATTTCTTAGTATCTCAGGACGAAGGATGTTCGTAATTGCTTCAATACTAGTAGTGGTGAGATAACCCCGATGTCCCCAGTACTGGTGCAGATTGTTTGGGGGTACTGCCATACTTTGTATCATTGTGATCACGAGGGTCTGTTGTAGATGAAGGTCCGAGATTCTGGCCGTGTGTTGACGGATGTGATACAAGTGACAGGTTAGTTTAGGAGTTGTGTGAAATACTCCTTGTATCCGTGTACCAGATTGCATGACCAGATATTTCGGGAATTCATAGGTGGGAATTCAAGTAGTTGCTTATAGGATAATCTTCCAACAAATGAATGATGTTAGGTTGGGGTTCGACATTTAGTGGATTCGTTTGTTCACGGTCGACTTACAGCAGTACACGTTGTGTCTTAAAGAGTCCTTGTAGCTTGCTACGACTCGGGGACGCTTCGTATGTCAGGTGCACTGCCTTGCACTTGATGACTACTGTAAATCGTGCCCGTGCGATCCTGTCCACGAAAATATCGAACGGAAATCTTTCTTATGAGTTTGTTCTGGCTTGTTTCGTAAGCCTCATCCCTTTGTTTTGTTGAATATGGTAATTCGTGTTGCTTCGATGTCAAGTGGTGATTTCAGATCTTTCCTAATCTGTGTTCTCATATTTATGTGAGAGTGCTAATCCTTTTGATCAATCAGTTGTCTTGTCAACTCTTGTCAACCGGAGTCGTCATGTTAATTCTTTTCCAACCGGTGTGTTTCTCTTCAAGTGAATTCTATCCTCTCCAAATTTTTTTTTTTTGCAGATCATTCTCTCAGTTGTATTCCGGAGTTCATCTTATCTAGCCCAAGTTGTCTTTGTTTTTCCCCGCCCTCCCGCCCTTTTTCTTCGGTGATTGGATTTCATTCAAGCGCATTCATTTCATTGTGTGTCCACTTCTCTTCTTCCTTTCGTAGCCGGTGATTCATCGTGAAGATTCTCAGGAGCTTCGTGTCATATTTGTTCAATTTTGTCATCCTTACCGGTGAGTTAATTTAGTTGTCCGTGTCATCATATCCTTCTCGTCCTTGTAATTCTTTCCCATGTTGGAAATTCTTATCAGTCTTCTTGTTGTTCATTCCTCTCTTTTCTATCCGGAGTGTTAAAGATATTTCAGTAGTTTCTTGTTTTCAATTCTTTTAATTATTTCGAGGTGCTAACCTCATCTAGTTCTCTTTATACCGGTGCAATATCTCTCTTCCAGCAATCTTCTCTAACGGTGGATTTCTTTGAGTGGGCCCATAACCCACAGGTTTCCCAGGATCTGTTTTAGCTCTTGTAATCTCCCGGAGATAATTAATTCTTTTCAACTATGACGTAAGTATGAATTTCATCAGTCATATCCCTTCTCCAAGATCTATTGGAATTTAATTCTCATGTTGGCTCAACCTTTCATTCGTCATTATTCCGGAATGTCTCGGTGTTCTTGGTGGTGTTCTTCTCATCATTCTCTTCTTTCAAGACCGAAGGAGTGTTTCTCTCGAATCTTGGTTCATTCTCTTGGATATTCTTCATTTCAGCCTGGTGTCGTCATCTTATTTTGTTCCAATCATGAGTATCCCTTTCTTGCTATCCGGTGCATTTCTGAGTTGTTTTTATTTCTCGTTCCTCCGAAGGCCATCAATTCAGAAGACTTTTTCGTTCTCAGCTTTCAGCTTTCATCCTCAAATCTTCTCAATTGTTGTCTCTTCGTTCGTCTCTCAATTATTTTGGTGTCTTGGTTAAATTTCTCTCTCAGGTGGATCATGATCTCTTCATTGTCATGTGTATCCAGGCCTTCTTGGTATTCCCATTCAATTGGAATTCTTACCCGTGCTCCTTTCATTTATGCTTCAAGTGGTGCTTATCTCTCTGCCTCTTCTAGATTCATTTTTTTAGAGGAATAAGTTGTATGCTAGATCCGTGGCTTGTCATCAATTGTACTTGATGAAGGATGAGCATAACATAATTCTTATTCTTGTTCTTCCTTCTTCAAGAGATTTCAATTCTTCTTCCGGAGTGGCTCTTGATATCAATTGTTTTCTCAAGTGCTTATCTTTCTTTTCCGAAGTTCCAAGTCTACCAGTATCTCTTTGTAAAGCTTCATCTATATCATTGCAAGGCCTTTAATCTTATTCATTTCTACCTTGAGGTCTTTGCATCATTCTTTTGTATACGGAGGTCCTTCATGGTGGTTCATCAAGGTTTCAATTCATTCTCATGTGTTCTTCAAGGTTCTTGTTGGAGCACCTCTAGTATCCTTTCTCTTGCATCCATATGTGCAATTGTTCTTCCTTTATCCTTTGAGGTGGTATTATAGCCTTCTTGTTAGTGTAGGAGCCTCGAGGAGATTTCCTTTCAAGAATGAGATAATTAAAACCACCAATTGTATGATCATGAGATATTTCAACCCATGATTCCTTCATTGAGCTATCTTGGTTTGGATTTCACCTAAAGCTTTTCCTATGGATTGTGCTATCATGGTGCTTGTCATTAATCCAAGTTCTCAATGTATCCTCTTGGGGTAAGAATTGTTCATGTCTTGTTTCTCCCAATCAATCCTTGGTTCTTTAGTGGTTGTTTGTCACCTCATATTTGTTGAGATGATTTTCATAAGCCCACTACTATCTGGTTCTTTCGTTGTTGGTTTTCCAACTACTCCGTCTATTCTTCTATCTGGAGGCTCTTAAATTCTATTGTGATGATAGTTGGCATTCTTTTCTTCATTCTCTTCTTCTGTATGAGCTAGTTCATATTCTCTTGTTCCGGAGGCATTGTGATATTGCTCTTTTGGGTCTATCTTGTTGTTCTAGCAAGATCATGGTCTTCCCTTGCTCTATTTACTTGTTTGTTGTGAATATTGTCTATTTCTTCCACCTTTTCGAATTTTGTCCCATTTTCCTACCGAAGTGCTGCCGAAATTTTCCGTGAATTCTGGCTTCTCTCTCATATCAGTCCTCATCTATTTGCAACCTTCAAGGGTTGTTGGTTTCACTCGTTTTTCAAAGAAGCGACTAAATTTTTACCTCTTGTTCTTTCTCATCCTCTTCCCCTTTCATTCCTGGATCTCGGGGCGAGATCCTCTTGTAGTGTAGGAGTGTTGTGACAGCCCGAGACCGACGTTCCAGAAGATTCCCCTCTCTTTCCGTTTTCGTCATGTCATTTATTTTATTTGTCGCATCATCATCGCATCATGCGCATCATCTGCATTGCATCGGCATCTCCGTTGCCGCCCGTTTTCAAAACTTGCATTCGTTAGTAGTTGCCGGTTCTCGTCGTCATCCGTTCTGAGTCCGACCGCACACCCACGCGCCCGCGGCACCGTCGAAACCCTGGTTTTAAAGTGTGTTTAAAACTTTCTCTGATCGGGTTGAGATTTGACGTGCGGTCGTGTTCAGTTATAGCTAGGCCGCCTGTCGAATTTCGTCGCGATCGGAGACCGTCTGGTACCTGAACGGTCGCCCGTAGCGGCACTGTCTTCGGTTATTCGTCGGACGTTTGTCGGTGTTTATAAATTCGTGTCGCGCCGCCCGCTCTCCCTCTCGTCCCCGGTAAACTCCTCTACACGGCCGCGTACCCTTACCCGCGTTCGGAATCGTCCGAATCCGACCCCGCGGTTGGATCCGGAACGAAATTCCGGTTAACCGAGCCCCCCATTTGTCTATATATAGACCCTCTTATTATTTTTAGGACAGCTACCTCTCTCCTCCTCGTTTTCCGTGCAGCCTAAACCTAAACCTAACCCTAGCCGCCGCCCCACCTCTCTCTCCCCTGCCGCGTCGCCGGGCCCGCGAAGCCCATCCGGGGCCCGCCCGAGCCCGAGCCGCCGCCGCCCCGACCTGCAGTGGGTCTCACCGCGCGTCCCCGGCCGCCGCCGGCCCGCAGCCGTCGCTGCCGGACCGCGCCGCCCACGGCCGCCGCGCGCAGCCCCGCCGCCGCCACCGGAGTCCTCGCGCCGCTCGCCGCCTCCCCGCTCCTCCACGCCGGCCGCCGCCGTTCCGAAGCTCGCCGGCCGCCCCGGGAGCCCCCGCGCCCGATCCCGTCGCTCCGCCGCCCTGCAGCTGTCGCCGCCGCGTGCGCCGCCGCCCACCGCCGGCCCGATCCAGGCCGGGCTGGGGTTCCCTGGCCCCGCGATCCGAGCCAACTCCGGCCGCCGTCGCTAGCAACTGCCCCCGCCGCCGCCCTCGGCTCCCGCTCGGGAGGAGCCCGACGGGAGGAGCCGCCGCCCTGTTGACCCCGTGCGTGGGCCTCCTGCCGAGCCGGCCCAGCTGGACCGATCGCCCCGGCCCACCTCCAAGTGCCTGGCCGACCGAGCCGAGCCGCCGGCCAGGCCCAGTTGGCCGCCTCGGCCAGTCACCGCCCCTCCCAGGCCGGCCCAAGGGAGATGAGCAGCTCCCACTCCTCGCCTAGGCGACAGGTAACTAAGCCGCGCCCCCTGTTCGGCCCAAAAGCTTATTAGGCCTTTTGGAATTGTAATTAATTCCAGAGTTATACGTAAATTTCAAACGCCCGTAACTTTTGTTCCGTTAGTCGGATCGAGGTGATCTTTATATCGTTTTGGCGTAGAATTTTACGTAGAATGTGTTTTTGAGACTTGCATAATTATTTGACGCCGTTTAGAGTGCCTAATGCGAGGATTTGCGTGCTGTCTCCATAAGTAGGTGCCCGCATTTATTTTTTTCTCGCGTGTTTGTTTTGCTCGTGCGTCGTAGATAAATGTCCATGCTCTAGGGAGTTATTTTACATGTAGTTTAGAGCGGTCAAGGGTATTTTTGCGTGTAGGGTTTGCCCGTTAGATTATTCCCCGTGTCTAGGTCTATTTCTCCCGCATTATTGTGTGGCTTTATTTTGCGTTGCAAACCCCGATTATTTTATATGTTTTCGGGGTAGAAAAATCCCATGGATTTTTCTGTGCAATTAGTTTTAGGTTTTGAGGAAGTTAGTTCGCGAGATATCTTGTCGTGGTGCCCTTTTGTTTAATTCGTAGGATTTGTTCCGTGCGTCGTTTGACGGAGTTGTCAACTGGGAAGTTGTGCTTGGATGTTTTGTTTAGTCCCTGGTATTTTTGGTTGCAATAGAAATGCATGTTTAGGTGTTGTTTGACGGCCCTCAAGTTGCTTGAATAGTGCTGTTTTAGAGGAGCTGAAATATTCCTAAGTCTGAGAACTGTTATATTTTGTTGCTGTCTTGTCTTGCTTGAATCTTGTGATCTGTAGCTCTTTTGGGGTTGGTCCAATGGAGTTATTTGTACCCCTTATGTTTTTATAGCATGCTGTGAAGTTTCATGCCATTTGGAGTCCTGTAGCTATAGGTTTTGCTGATGTCAATATTGCTTCCGGCTGAAAACTGCACTTTGACGAGGTGTTATTTTCACTAAGTCTGAAATAGTGCGTGAGATGCCATTTGGTGTCTTCTTTTCCTAGTGCTCCTTGCTGCCATGCTAGTAGTTGTTAGTTGTTTGTAGTAGCGCGTCTTGCCCTCTTTCATGCCATGCCTTGTTTGAGCTCATCAGAGTTGTGTAGCCGAAGTTGTGAAGCGTAGAAAGTGCTATGTGGCTGTTCTTGGCAGATTGTAGCGTTTCCTTGTTTTGCTCGTAGTTTTCGAACCGTAGCTCCGATTTGATCGTGTCCTACATGCAACTTGCTTAGAATCTCGTGTAGTTTCATTTTCTCTTGCTGTTGAATGTGTTGAAGTGCTCGTAGCCGCCGTTGCACACATTTTGCATTCATGCCATCATATCTTGCGGTGCTTGTAACTTTTGATCCGTAGCTCCGTTGGAGATGTGCCCTATGTGTAGATTGCTTGCCTTGACGCGTAGAATCACGTGAACCTATTTGTTTTGCTGTTTAACAACCAATTAAAGGTGTTAATTCAGATCTGGACAGAATTGTAAATTAACACGTGGGGTCACTTCGGAGGTGCTATATGTCATTTCCGACCTCATTTAAAATGCCTAGATAGGTAGTTTAATTTCCGCTTCACCTCTTGCATGTTTGACAACATTAATATTGCCGTGTAGATAACCAGGAGTGAACTAAATAATTAACGTGGAGTTTCGTCAATATGCAACTCGTGCATATTGACCTTCACTTAATGTGTAGTTTTGAGTGTGTGGAACTGTCATGCCGTGACTTGCATGCATTCAGTAGCTCATGCATCATTTGTGTTGTGCATCGTGTGGTGAATATCGTGTGTTGATGCTTGTTTCCGGTTTCCCCGTCTCGATAGAGTTCCGCACGCGTGCCGGAATGTGAGGACCCGTTCGACTACGTCGGTTCGCCTGCTTCACGGAGGCATTCTTCTTCCAAGCGGGATCCCAGGCAAGATGATCATTTCCCCAGATACCATTACTAACATTGCCATGCTAGTTTTATCGCTGCTATCGATTATGTCTCGTTGCCTACCACATGTTAAATATCAGCCTCTCAACAAAGCCATGATCACCTTCAACCTGTTCGACCTAGCAAACCACTGAATGGCTATGTTACCGCTTGCTTAACCCTGTGTTAGCGTTGCTAGTTGCAGGTGCAGTTGCTTCCATGCAAAGCATGGGTTCCTTGTTATATCATTATATTAATGCTATTTAATTTAATGCACCTATATACTTGGTAAAAGGTGGAAGGCTCGGCCTTTCTAGCCTGGTGTTTTGTTCCACCTTTGCCCCCTTAGCTTCGGCTACCGGTGTTATGTTCCATAAATGAGTGCTCCTAACACAATCGGGGTTGTTATGGGGACCCCCTTGATAATTCGTTTTAGATTAAAGCTGGTCTGGCAGGGCCCAACTTTGGTACTACTTTCGCCTAATAACTAATGAACTACATAGGGAGTAATTAACCCGAGGAAATTTAATCAACCCCCGGGCCAGTGCTCCTCATGAGTGTTGGCCCCACCTGAGCGATGTCCGGCGCCCCTCTGGTCACCCGGAGGTTTAGCGATCCCGACGTCTAGCTCATCCGCCGTGTCCTGAGAACGAGGTACGCGACTCCTATCGGGATCGTCGACACGTCGGGCGGCCTTGCTGGATTAGTTTTACCTTTGACGAGATATCTTGTGCATCGGGATTCCGGTGATGCTTTGGGTAATCTCAGGGTTGAGGTTTTCCACTAGGGAATCCGACGAGATCGCGAGCTTCGTGATTGAGGATTTCTATGCGGCTTGTGGTAATTTGTGATGGACTAGTTGGAGCACCCCTGCAGGGTTAAATCTTTCGGAAAGCCGTGCCCGCGGTTATGTGGCAACGTGGAAACTTTGTTTAACACTGGTTCTAGATAACTCGAAGTTAATTAATTAAAACATGCCTACTGTGTGCGTAACCGTGACTGTCTCGTTCGTGAGTTCTTTCTCCGGTCGAGGACACGGTGGGGTTATGACTGACGTAGGTAGGTGTTCAGGATCATTCATTTGATCATCAGTAGATCACGTCCGTTATGCGTAGATCTTCCCCCTCGTATTTCTTGTACTCGTAAGTTAGCCACCATAAATAAATGCTTAGCCGCTGCTGCAACCTCACCACTTAACCTTACCTCACCCATAAAGCTTTGCTAGTCTTGATACCTTTGGAAATGAGATTGCTGAGACCCCTGTGGCTCACAGATTACTACAACACCAGTTGCAGGTACAGGTAAAGGTTACGTGACGCGAGCGCGTTGATTGTTCATTTGGAGTTGCTTCTTCTTCTTCTTCTTCTTCTTCTTCGATCTAGGATGGGTTCCAGGCCGGCAGCCTGGGATAGCAAGGATGGACGTCGTTCTTCTTTTGTCGTTTGTTTTCGTCCGTAGTCGGACTCTGCTCTTACTCTTGATGATTATGTAATGTACTGGTGTGACTCTGATGTAGCTTGTGGCGAGAGTAAGCCAACTCTTTATATAACTCTTCTCTTCAGTACATGTACTTGTAACGATATCCATTCTTGCGACACGACGAGATGCGCTTCTATCCCTGACGAGGCCCTCGTGCCAAATTGAGGATAGGGTCGCATCTGGGCGTGACAGTCACCAAGGTAGCAAGAATTCGCGAAGGATAAAGCACTAGAGCAAAAAACTAATTGGACCAATGGAGGAGTCACTTACCAAGGAGTAATTTCCCAAAACAGTTTGGAGAATGGTGCTTTGAGCAAGGAGATCGAAAATCACAGCCAAATGAGCAAGAACACGGGTTTGAGTTGCGAAAGAATTTTTTCTGAAGGTGGAAGAAGAGGCCGAGAGCTGGAATGAGTGGAGGGGATGCCTGTGGGCCCACAAGCTTGCACCCGGCCACCAGGGGGTAGGTGGCGGTGGGGGGGCCTGTGGCCCACTGGTCATGCCCCCTAACCAGCTCTCAGGCCCAGAAATTTTCAAAAATTCCAGAAAAAATCATACTAAATTTTCAGGACCATCGGAGAACTTTTATTTTCGAGGTATTTTCTCCGGGACGCTAAAACAGAAAATAGGAAAAGCTAAACTAATTCTATCATTTTTCTTCTAAGCAAAACAAAAGGAAAACTCAAAACAGAGGTATGTGACTCTTTGATTCATCTGTTTCATGGTCATCGGAAGAATTCCGTCAATGGGGTTGATCAAGTCCTTATGACAAAACCTTCTCGAATCGCAAGAGAGAACACAGAATTTTCGAATAGCCACTAAGTCACCTCAATGGGGATATGAATCTCCCCAACAAGCTAATCATACTTCATCTTGACACGAGGAATAGGGCATTCAAAGCTCCCAATAAGAATCGATGAAGTCTTTTCAATAGCATTGATGCAATGTACTGGATATCGCTTATTCGGAAAGTGCACTGTGTGCTCATTACCGTTGACGTGGAAGGTGACATTGCCTTTGTTGCAATCTATAACAGCCCCTGCAGTGTTTAAAAAGGGTGTTCCGTGGATGATAGCCATGGCATTGTCCTCGGGAATATCCAAGATAACAAAGTGTGTTAAGATAGTTGTATTAGCAGCCACAACAGGCACATCCTGGCAAATGCCGATAGGGAAAGCAGTTGATTTTTCGGCCATTTGCAGAGAAATTTCAATGGTTGTCAACTTACCAACTCAAGTCTACGATAAAGAGAGATAGGCATACCACTAACACCGGCTCCAAGGTCACATAAGGCAGTTCTTACGTAGTTTCCTTTAATGGAGCAAGGTATAGTGGGCACTCCGGGATCACCAAGTTTCTTAGGAGTTCCACCTTTGAAAGTGTAGTTGGCAAGCATGGTGGAGATCTCAAGATCTGGTATCTTCCGTTTATTAGTCACGATATCTTTCATGTAGTTGGCATACGGAGACATCTTGAGCATATCAGTTAACCGCATCTGCAGAAAGACGGGTCTTATCATCTCAACGAAGCGCTCAAAATCAACATCATCCCTTTTCTTGGATGGCTTAGGAGGAAAGGGCATAGGTCTCTGAACCCATGGCTCTCTTTCTTTACCATGCTTCCTAGCACTGAAGTCATTCTTGTCGTATCTCTTAGGTTGTGGATATCAGGATTAACCGTAGGTTCAATCTCCACATCCTCATCATGGCTAGGTTGAGCATTATTATGAACATCACTGTCCACATTGTCACCAGGTTCATGTTCATCACCTGATTGTGTTTCTGCATCAGACGCAGAAATATCATTAGGTTCTTCAGGTGTGATAGTATTTGGTGAACTGGCGTGCAGGTTTCTATCATCCTTCTTCTTCTCCTTAGGATGACTAGGTGTATCAGCATTGATTCCTTGAGAATCTTGATCAATTCTCTTAGGATGACCTTCACGATACAAAGGTTCCTGAGTCATTTTGCCTCCTCTAGTAATGACTCTGGCAGAGTTGTCATTTAATTCATTGAGCATGTCATTCTGAGCTTTAAGTACTTGTTCTACCTGAGTAGTAATCATAGAAGCATGTTTACTCAGAAGCTTTAGAGCATTGACATTTCTGTCTACACAAGCACTTAAATGGCTAAGCATACAAGAACTTTGTTCCAAATGACTTCTAACATAATCATTGAAACTCTGTTGTTTGGCAACAAAGTTGTCAAATTCATCAAAGCATAGGCTAGCAGGTTTATCAAAAGGAATATCACTCTCATCAAACCTACGCAGAGAATTCACTTCTACTACCTCTATCGGGTTATCGAGACCGTGGATCTCTTCGATAGGTGGTAGATTTTTGACATCTTCACATCTAATGCCTTTCTCTTGCATAGATTTCTTGGCTTCTTGCATATCTTCGGGACTGAGGAATAGAATACCCTCTTTTCTTAGGAGTTGGCTTAGGAGGTGGTTCGGGAATAGTCCAAGCATTATCGTTGATCAAGAGGTTATTCAGTAGGGTCTCAGCTTGTTCTACAGTTTGTTCCCTAAAAACATAACCGGCACAACTATCTAGGTGGTCTCTAGAGGCATCGGTAAGTCCGTTATAGAGGATATCAAGTATCTCGTTCTTCTTAAGAGGGTGATCAGGCAAAGCATTTTGTAGCTGGACGAGCCTCCCCCAAGCTTGTGGAACACTCTCTTCTTGGAGTGGAGCAAAGTTGCATATTACCTGCAAGGCAGCTTGCTTCTTATGGGCAGGGAAATATTTCTCGCAGAAGTAATAGACCATCTCCTCAGGACTACGCACACATCCAGGAGCAAGAGAGGTGAACCAGGCTTTAGCATCATCCTTTAGAGAGAAAGGAAACATCTTAAGGATATAGTAGTGGCGGATCTTATCCTCATTAGTGAAAAGGTTGGCTATTTCGGATAGTTTGGCAAGATGGGCTGTGACCGTCTCAGACTCATAACCACGAAAAGGATCAGATTCGACTAGAGAGATTATTTTAGGGTCGACAGAGAATTCATAATCCTTATCGGTGACAAAGATAGGCGAAGTGGCCAACTTCGGATCATTTTCCATCCTAACTTCACGAGATTTTTCCTTCCACTTGAGAACTAATTTCTCAGCGTCATAGGCATCCTTACACGCAAGAAAATCCTCAGCTATCTCTCCCTCCATAACGTAACCCTCAGGTATATCAGGCAATGGAGTATCGTAGCAGTATCAAGCATAGCATCATCAGGCATAGTAGCATCTCTAGCATCATCTGGCAAAGCTGTATCAAGCATAGCATCTCTAGCAGTAGTATCAAGCATAGCATCATCAGGCATAGTATCAAGCATATCATCTCTAGCAGTAGTATCACAAGCATCATCAAGCACATGTGACATATCAAGATTTCAAGGAGGAGGTGATGTCGCAAACTTACTCATAACTGAAGGTCAATCAAGTGCGGAGCTAGATGGCAATTCCTTACCTCCCCTCGTAGTTGAGGGCAAGACTTTGGTCTTCGGATCCTTCAGATTCTTCATAGTGATCAGCAGATATAAATCCCAAGTAACTCAAAGAATATAACAATACCTCCCCGGCAACGGCACCAGAAAAATGTTGACGTCAGCTGTGCTTCCCGGCCAATGGCTCCAGAAAAGGGTTGATCCTGCAATCTCTGGCGTTAGCTAGACGAATGCTTATAACCAAACCTTCTCCTGCAACGGCACCAGAAGAATGCTGTAGCACTCCCCGGCAATGAAACTGGAAGAATGTTGTTCATGGCCCACCAGCGCGTGGTTCGCAGCAGTTTTCGAGGGTAGAGTATTCGACCCAAATTTGTAGGTAAGCTAGTCAGGAGGTGAGAGTATACTCTCAAGTATTAGCAGTTGAATTTGTCAGATTCAACCACACCTGAAAGATTAGTATCTGCAAGCACAATAGTAACAGCAAAGTAGTATGATAACAACGGTGTCAGAAACGATCTGTTGACGGCAGACTATTCCTAACGATTGTATCAATGGCGCTTCCGTTGCCGCGCTGACGGAAGTTGTCAATTCCCGTCAATGGCCAGCGAACCAACAGTGTAACAGGTAGCAGCAGTGTAACGAGCAATAGCAGTGGCAAGGAACAGCAGTAGTGACAGCAGTACCAAGTAGCAACTGTAGCAAGCGACAGTAGTAGCAGCAGAGCAAGACAAGTAACAGCAGTAGCAACAGTAGTAGCAGCAGCAGTAGGACAAACTCGTAGGCAATGGATCGGTGATTTGTTTGGATGATATTCATCATGCAACAGCTATAACACGGAGAGATAAGTGGCTAGCTCCCGTTCGTCAATGTGATGTAGGCATCCATTCCGTGTGTCGTCATATGTGCTTAGGGAAAAGAATTTGCATGACATCTATTGTCCATCCCTCCCGTGGCAGTGGGGTCCAAAAGGAAACTATGGGATATTAAGGTTCTCCTTTTAATAAAGAACCGGACCAACGCATTAGCACTTGGTGAACACATGAACTCCTCAAACTATGGTCATCACCGGGAGTGGTTCCGGTTATTGTCACTCCGGGGTTGCCGGATCATAACACATAGTAGGTAACTACAACTTGCAAGATCGGATCTAAAACACACATATATTGATGACAACATAATAATTTCAGATCTGAAATCATGGCACTCGGGCCCTAGTGACAAGCATTAAGCATGGATAAGTAGTAGCAACATCAAATCTGAGAACATAGTGGATACTAGGGATCAATCCCCATCAAAACTAACTCGATTACATGATAGATCTCATCCTACTCATCACCGTCCAGCGAGCCTACGAATAGATTACTCACGAACGACGAAGAGCTTCATGGAATTGGAGAGGGAAGAAGGTTGACGATGACGATGGCGACGATTTCCCCTCTCCGGAGCCCAAGACGGACTCCAGATCTGCCCTCCAGATGAAGAACAGGAGGTGGCGGCGCCTCCGTATCGAAAACGCGACGAAAACTTCTCTTTTTATTTTTTCTGGGATGAAAGACAACTTATAGAGCTGGAGTTGGGGACGGCAGGTGCCTGTGGGCCCCCACAAGCCTGCCCAGCACCACCAGGGAGTTGTGGCGGAGCAGGGGCTTGTGGCCCACTGGCCCACCGCCTGAGGTGGATCCTGGCGGAGGTATTTTTGATATTTTCCAAAACTGCTCCCCGTAAATTTTCAGGACGTTTGGAGAACTTTGATTTCTGCACAAAAATAACACCAAGGCAATTCTGCTGAAAACAGCGTCAATCCAAGTTAGTTCCATTCAAATCATGCAAATTATAGTCCAAAACAAGGGAAAAAGAGTTTGGAAAAGTAGATACGTTGGAGACATATCACGCGCCTCAGCAGATCAAATCAGCACTACGTCCTTAGAGCAACTCTAGAAGACCCCGCATCCCGCCGGCCCGCAAAAGGTGTTTGCAGTTTCCACAAAACAGCTTTTGCAGGCTGGCCCGGGCTGGCACAGATGCAGAACCCTCAAACGGATCCGTCAAAAGCTATATTCGCGGAATATATTTTTTTACGGGTCAGCTTTGCGGGGTGTGCTCTTTGCGTCGCTACTTCTCGCATATCATCAGCCCGCAAATATCAAATACAACACAATTCAACAGTCGAAAACAAACTAAATTATTCGAATCAAACATAATACAATAATCATCTGCATTACAAATAATTATTCAAAACTTTTCATGAATACAAATACAAATGAATACAAAAATAAGTCACTATCCAGCCCTTTGCCAATGGTGTTCAATGAGATCTTTCTGAAGTTGAAAGTAGGTGCGTGCATTTTCAATCTCCTTGTAGGACCCGGCATACCAAAAAAGCAATGCCAAATTCATAAATCCTCGGATGCTACGACCTCTAGCACAATTGTTGCATCACGAGACTTGCCAAAATACATTCCTTGCCAAGCCTTTGGGCAATTTTTCTAATTCCAATGCATACAATATATGCTACCTAGCACGCCATACCGACCTCTCCTCTCATTAGATGCCATCAATTTCTTTGTGTCATCTTCATTGGATGCCCGAAGATACTCAGGACCGAAGACACGGATGATCACTTTCGCAAATCTATGCGCAGACTCAATTGTGATATCTTCACCAATGCGAAGATACTCATTGGCATATGATGACCCACAAGTATAGGGGATCAATCGTAGTCCTTTCGATAAGTAAGAGTGTCGAACCCAACGAGGAGCAGAAGGCTCTGATAAACAGTTTTCAGCAAGGTAATAACTGCAAGCACTGAAAGTAGCGGTAACAAGTGATGGTGTAGCAAGGTGAACGTAGCAAGCGAAAAGTAACAAGTAACAAGTAGTAGCAACGGTGCAAAAAGTGGCCCAATCCCTTTTGTAGCAAGAGACAAGCCTGAACAAAGTCTTATAGGAGGAAAAACGCTCCCGAGGACACACGGGAATTTCTGTCATGCTAGTTTCATCATGTTCATGTGATTCACGTTCGTTACTTTGATAGTTTGATATGTGGGTGGACTGGCGCTTGGGTACTGCCCTTACTTGGATAAGCATCCCACTTATGATTAACCCCTCTCGCAAGCATACGCAACTACGAAAAAAGAATTAAGACAACGTCTAACCATAGCATTAAACTAGTGGATCCAAATCAGCCCCTTACGAAGCAACGCATAGACTGGGGTTTAAGCTTCTGTCACTTTAGTAACCCATCATCTACTTACTACTCCCCAATACCTTCCTCTAGGCCCAAATATGGTGAAGTGTTATGTAGTCGACGTTCACATAACACCACTAGAGGAAAAGACAACATACATCATATCAAAATACCGAACGAATACCAAATTCACATGACTATTATTAGCATGACTTATCCCATGTCCTCAGGAACAAAAGTAACTACTCACAAAGCATAATCATAATCATGATCAGAGGTGTAATGAGTAGCATCAAGGATCTGAACATAAACTCTTCCACCAAGTAATCCAACTAGCATCAACTACAAAGAGTAATCAACACTACTAGCAACCTTACAAGTACCAATCGGAGTCGTGAGACGGAGATTAGTTATAAGAGATGAACTAGGGATTGGAGAGGAGATGGTGCTGATGAAGATGTTGATGGAGATGACTCCCCTCTGACGAGAGGAGTGTTGGTGATGACGATGGCGACGATTTCCCCCTCCGGGAGGGAAGTTTCCCCTGCAGGATCGTCGTGCCGGAGCTCTAGATTGGATCTGCTCAAGTTCCGCTTCATGGCGGCGGCGAAACCACGAAAAAGCTCCTTCTTGATTTTTTCTGGAACGAAACCCTTCATATGGCAAAAGAGGGGGGCCAGTGGGCCGTCAGGGAGCCCACAAGCCCTGTAGCCGCCACCAGGGGTGGCGGCTACCAGGCTTGTGGGCCCCTGGTAGCTCCCCTCTGGTACTTATTTCGCCCAGTATTTTTTATATATTCCCAAAAAATTCCACGTTGATTTTCAGGGCATTTGGAGTTGTGCAGAATAGAGGACTCAGACTTGCTCCTTTTCGAGTCCAGAATTCCAGCTACCAGTATTCTCCCTCTTCAAATAAACCTTGCAAAATAAGAGAGAAAATGCATAACTATGGTACCACAAGGTAATATAACAGTCCATAAAGCGATAAATATAAACATCAAAGCATGATGCAAAATGGACGTATCAACTCCCCCAAGCTTAGACCTCGCTTGTCCTTAAGCGAAAACCAAGTTCCATAAACATGTCCACATGTTTAGGGATGAAGGTGTCGATAAAACAAAATACGGACATGAGGGCATCATGATCACACATAGAACAGCAATACATCATAAAGATTCTTATGGGAAAGTAACAATTCCTTCACAAAGCAAAGTATGAAGCGAAAACCTTACCGAGAAGTAGCCAACAATCAGTCCATAGTCATTGAAGCAATTGCAATTTATCATAACATCAGAAAGAGTCAAGTAAGAGCTTGTAAAGCAAACCCACATACTCAATCATCTCTTTTGTTTTCCCCAATTGTTACAACTCACGTGGTACTCATGGGATTAAAGTTTCAGCTGGACACACAGGAAGATAGGGGCTTATAGTTTTGCCTCCCAACCATTTACCTCAAGGGTAAACTCAACAACAATAAAGCATAAGTACTCATCTCCAAGTTCATATATGAATATAGATCTTTCCCAAGCATGTGACGGTAGCCAAGACAAAGGCAAAATGGGGAATTGGTGAAGATCACCATGACTCTTACAAGGGCAAAAAGTAAAGGTACAAGATAGGCCCTTCGCAGAGGGAAGCAGAGGTTGTCATGCGCTTTTGAGGTTTGGATGTGTGTCCTATTAGTGCGGAGGAACGTCACTTTGTATTTCCTCTTGTGATAAAGAACTCTATTATGCAGTCTGTCGCTTTTATGTCTTCATTGTCACAGGTTCGTATAAAGCTTATTTTCCACACACTAATAGATCATACATATTAGAGAGCAATTTTTATTGCTTGCACCGATGACAACTTACTTGAGGGATCTTATTCAATCCATAGGTAGGTATGGTGGACTCTCATGGCAAAATTGGGTTGGAGGTTTATGGATGCACAAGTAGTATCTCTACTTGGTGCGGGAGTTTTGGCTAATATGAGGTGGAAGCAATCGTCACATGCTAAGGGATATCTAATCATATAACATTGTTTGGAACCAAGCAAACACAATTCATTATGTTGTCTTCCTTGTCCAACGTCTTCTTCTAAGCATGTAATAGTTTGGTGAGTGCTCACAATTATAGAAAGTGTCTAAGATGATATATTTATATGTGAACCTCTCTTTCCTTATTACTTCTTATTAATTGCAATAATGACTGAGGTCTATGTTGGTCTATTCTCAAAAAGTTTCAATCATCATACTTGTCATATGTGAAGCTATCACTTTCCATGGGACCATCTCGTGATCTTTCATGCTATCTTTCTTTTCATGCTCTTGATCACGGCACAAAACAGAGCCCTTGACTAAGATACTCTTTATTATATAGCTCGCAAGCTCGAATACATCGGGGGAGAGACAAAGCAAAAGACTCAAACTAAAAACTAAAGACTTATTCCTCTAAAAGAAGAAATAAAAACTTAAAAGGAAAGAATTAAAACAAAGGTAAAAGCAAAAGATATAAAGGTGATACGATACCAGGGCAACTCCCCCAAGCTTGGCAAAAGCCAAGGGGATTGCCCATACCAATGCTCAGTTGTCTTCCTTTGGTGGTGATGGTGGTGGAGTTGTTGGAGTAGTCTGATCCTCCGTCTTCGAAGGCATAGGTGCTCCATCATGGCAGGATGAACGAGTCGCCGGAATCCTCAAATCTGCAGCCAACCGTATTGATTTAAATCTATACTCATACTCACAGTTTTGGTTCTGCATGTCATAGATCTGGCCCTGAAGTTGATCAACCCTGTCATAAAGCCTCGAGAGGTGATTCCCAATATCAATGGCATCCATCTTGTGATTGGCGTTGAGTCCACGCTCCACCATCCCTTGGCACTTGAAGACTTGTTGCTCCATTGCTTCGAGCCTCGTCTCCATGCTTCTGGTCTTCTTAGGCCCCTCAACATCACGGATGTGCAACATCCCCTCGCTCATCTTGATAGATTGAGGGTGTTTCAGCACTTCCGTGAGATAGGGATTGATGACCTTCTGGAAGATCTTGTCCTTAGGAGCGTTTGGGGAAGTCATGACGATGTAGATCTGCAATAGAAACAGGCTCGAAACAAAAACAGAGGAAAACAACGCGATACGGCGATCAAAACCCTCGGGCGTATATATAATCATTTTTTCTGGACCAGAAGGAGTGCTCCGCAAGAAAACGGAGTCCGGGAGGCACACGAGGTGCCCACAAGCCCTGTAGCCGCCGCGAGGGGGTGGCGGCTACCAAGCTTGTGGCCGCCTCGTGCGCTCTTCGGATTGCTTTTTATTTTTCTAATTTTCCAAAAATTCCAAAATGGAGGAAATTCCCTATTGGAAAAGCTTCGGAGTCCAATTACTTACCGAAACAGATACCTCTTCGTTTTCAGGGTCAGAAAGAGGCTGATAAACATCCCTAATGTACTCCTCTGGAGTTATGATATTGATGATATTGGTCTCAACATTTATGGGAGTACCGGAGATATAATGCTTGATTCTTTGCCCATTTACCACTCTAGGAAAATTTCCTTCCGTGTTATTGATTTTGATGGCACCGAAATGATATACTTCCTCGACAACGTAAGGACCTTCCCATTTAGAGAGAGAAGCTTGCCTGCAAAGAATCTTAAGCGAGAATTGTATAGCAGGACATAATCACGTACATTGAACTCTCGTTTTTGTATTCTTTTATCATGCCATCTCTTAACCTTTTCCTTGAACAACTTGGCATTCTCATATGCCTGGCCCCTCCATTCATCTAATGAGCTGATATCAAACAACCGCTTCTCACCGGCAAGTTTGAAATCGAAGTTGAGCTCTTTGATTGCCCAATAAGCTTTGTGTTCCAGCTCAAGATGTAAATGACAGGCCTTATCATAAACCATTTTATACGGCGACATGCCCATGGGATTCTTATAAGCAGTCCTATAAGCCCATAATGCATCGTCAAGTTTACTAGACCAATTCTTCTGATATCTATTGACAGTCTTTTGTAAGATCAATTTGATCTCTGATACGTCTCTATCGTATCTACTTTTCCAAACTCTTTTGCCCTTGTTTTGGACTCTAATTTGCATGATTTGAATGGAACTAACCTGGACTGACGCTGTTTTCAGCAGAATTGCCTTGGTGTTATTTTTGTGCAGAAATCAAAGTTCTCCAAACGTCCTGAAAATTTACGGGGAGCAGTTTTGGAAAATATAAAAAATATCTGCGCCAAGTTCCACCTCAGGGGGTGGGCCAGTGGGCCACAAGCCCCTGCTCCGCCACCACCCCCCTGGTGGTGGGCAGGCTTGTGGGGCCCACACGGCTCTGCCGCCCCCAATCTCAGGTCTATAAGTTGCCTTTCGTCCCAGAAAAAATAAAAAGAGAAGTTTTCGTCGCGTTTTCGATACGGAGGCGCCGCCACCACCTGTTCTTCATCTGGAGGGTAGATCTGGAGTACGTCTTAGGCTCCGGAGAGGGGAAATCGTCGCCATCGTCATCATCAACCTTCTTCCCTCTCCAATTCCATGAAGCTGTCCGTCGTTCGTGAGTAATCTATTCGTAGGCTCGCTGGGCGGTGATGAGTAGGATGAGATCTATCATGTAATCGAGTTAGTTTTGATGGGGATTGATCCCTAGTATCCACTATGTTCTGAAATTGATGTTGCTACTACTTTGCCATGCTTAATGCTTGTCACTAGGGCCCGAGTGCCATGATTTCAGATCTGAAATTATTATGTTGTCACCAATATATGTGTGTTTTAGATCCGATCTTGTAAGTTGTAGTTACCTACTATGTGTTATGATCCGGCAACCCCGGAGTGACAATAACCGGAACCACTCCCGGTGATGACCATAGTTTGAGGAGTTCATGTGTTCACTAAGTGCTAATGCGTTGGTCCGGTTCTTTATTAAAAGGAGAACCTTAATATCCCATAGTTTCCTTTTGGACCCCGCTGCCACGGGAGGGATGGACAATAGATGTCATGCAAGTTCTTTTCCCTAAGCACGTATGACGACACACGGAATGCATGCCTACATCACATTGACGAACGAGAGCTAGCCACATATCTCTTTGTGTTATAGCTGTTGCATGATGAATATCATCCAAACAAATCACCGACTCATTGCCTACGAGTTTGTCCTACTGCTGTTGTTACTTGTCTTGCTCTGTTGCTGCTACTACTACTGTTGCTACTGTTGTTACTTGTCTTGCTCTGCTGCTGATGCTACTACTGTTGCTACTAGTGTTACTTGTCTTGCTCTGCTGCTACTATTGCTACTACTATCGCTTGCTACTGTTGATACTTGCTACTGCTGTCACTACTGCTGTTCCTTCCCACTGCTATTGTTCGTTACACTGCCGTTACTCGTTACTTTGCTGTTACTACTGTGCTTGCAGATACTAATCTTTCAGGTGTGGTTGAATCGGACAAATTCAGCTGCTAACACTTGAGAGTATTCTCTCACCTCCCATCGTGCGAACCAACAAATTGGGTCGAATACTCTACCCTCGAAAACTGTTGCGAACCCACGCGCTGGTGGGCCGTCAACAACATTCTTCTAGTTTCATTAATGGCGAGTGCTAGCAGCATTCTTCTGGTGTCATTGCAGGAGAAGGTTTGTTGTCATCAGCATTCGTCTAGCTAACGCCAGTGATTGCAATCAGCATTTTTCTGGCGCCGTTGCCGGGGAGGTATTGCTATATTCTCCGAGTCACTTGGGATTTATATTTGTTGATCACTATGAAGAATCTAAAGGATCCGAAGACCAAATTCTTGCCCTCAACTACGAGGGGAGGTAAGAAATTGCCATCTAGCTCTGCACTTGATTCACCTTCAGTTATGAGTAAGTTTGCGACATCACCTCCTACTAGAAATCTTGATATGTCGCCTGTGCTTGATGATGCTTGTGATACTACTGCTAGAGATGCTATGCTTGATACTATGCCTGATACTGCTTTGCCTGATACTGCTAGAGATGCTATGCTTGATACTATGCATGATGATACTAATGCTTGATACTATGCCTGATACTGCTAGAGATGCTATGGTTGATACTATGCCTGATGATACTATACCTGATACTGCTAGAGATGCTATGCTTGATACTGCTTTGCCTGATGATGCTAGAGATGCGTGTTCCTTGATGCTCATATTGCTAGAGTTACTGCCAATTCTCGTGATGCTTCTGAAATTGCCGATACTATTGAGATAGAACCTCCTTTTGCTCCTGCTAGATCTAGCTCTCCTAGATATGAACTGCATGATATACCTGAGGGTTACGTTATGGAGGGAGAGATAGCTGAGGATTTTCTTGCGTGTAAGGATGCCTATGACGCTGAGAAATTACTTCTCAAGTGGAAGGAAAAATCTCGGGAAGCTAGGATGAAAAATGACCCGAAGTTTGCCACCTCGCCTATCTTTATCACCGATAAGGATTATGAATTCTTTGTCGACCCTGAGATAATCTCTCTAGTCGAATCTGATCCTTTTCACGGTTATGAGTGTGAGACGGTCATAGCCCATCTTGCCAAACTATCCGAAATAGCCAACCTTTTCACTAATGAGGAGAATATCCGCCACCACTATATCCTTAAGCTATTTCCTTTCTCTCTAAAGGATGACGCTAAAGTATGGTTCACCTCTCTTGCTCCTGGATGTGTGCGTAGTCCCCATGAGATGATCTATTACTTCTATGAGAAATATTTCCCTGCCCATAAGAAGCAAGCTTCCTTGCAGGAAATATACAACTTTGCTCAACTCCAAGAAGAGAGTCTTCCACAAGCTTGGGGGAGGCTCATCCAGCTACAGAATGCTTTGCCTGATCATGCTCTTAAGAAGAACGAGATACTTGATATCCTCTATAGTGGACTTATCGATGCCTCTAAAGACCACCTAGATAGTTGTGCCGGTTGTGTTTTTAGGGAACGAACTGTAGAACAAGCTGAGACCCTACTGAATAACCTCTTGATCAACGATAATGCTTGGACTATTCCCGAACAACCTCCTAAGCCAACTCCTAAGAAAATAGGTATTCTATTCCTCAGTCCCGAAGATATGCAAGAAGCCAAGAAATCTTTGCAAGAGAAAGGCATTAGATCTGAAGATGTCAAAAATCTACCACCTATCGAAGAGATCCATGGTCTCGATAACCCGATACAGGTAGTGGAAGTGAATTCTCTGCGTAGGTTTGATGAGAGTGATATTCCTTTTCATAAACCTGCTAGCCTATGCTTTGATGAATTTGACAACTTTGTTGCCGAACAATAGAGTTTCAATGATTATGTTAGCAGAAATTTGGAACAAAGTGCTCGTATGCTTAGCCATTTAAGTGCTTGTGTAGACAGAAATATCAATGATCTGAAGCTTCTGAGTAAACATGCCTTTATGATTACTACTCAGGTAGAACAAGTACTTAAGCTCAGAATGACTTGCTCAATGAACTAAATGACAACTCTGTCAGAGTCATTACTAGAGGAGGCAAAATGACTCAGGAACCTTTGTATCCTGAAGGTCATCCTAAGAGAATTGGTCAAGATTCTCAAGGAATCAATGCTGATACACCCAATCATCCTAAGGAGAAGAAGAAGGATGATAGAAACCTACATGCCAGTTCACCAAATACTGTCACACCTGAAGAACCTAATGATATTTCTGTGTATGATGCAGAAACACAATATGGTGATGAACATGAACCTGGTGACAATATGGACAGTGATGTTCATAATAATGCTCAACCTAGCAATGATGAGGATGTGGAGATTGAACCTACGGTTCACCCTGATAATCCACAACCTAGGAGATACGACAAGAATGACTTCACTGCTAGGAAGCATGGTAAAGAAAGAGAGCCATGGGTTCAGAGACCTATGCCCTTCCCTCCTAAGCCATCCAAGAAAAAGGATGATGAGGATCTTCAGCTCTTCGTTGAGATGATAAGACCCATCTTTCTGCACATGCGGTTAACTGATATGCTCAAGATGTCTTCGTATGCCAAGTACATGAAAGATATCGTGACTAATAAACGGAAGATACCAGATCTTGAGATCTCCACCATGCTTGCCAATTACACTTTTAAAGGTGGAACTCCTAAGAAACTTAGTGATCCCAGAGTGCCCATTATACCTTGCTCTATTAAAGGAAACTACGTAAGAACTGCCTTATGTGACCTTGGAGCTGGTGTTAGTGTTATGCCGCTCTCTCTTTATCATAGACTTGAGTTGGATAAGTTGCCACCCACTGAAATTTCTCTGCAAATGGCCGACAAATCAACTGCTTTCCATATCGGCGTTTGCGAGGATGTGCCTGTTGTGGTTGCTAATACCACTATCTTAACAGACTTTGTTAACTTGGATATTCCCGAGGACGATGCCATGGCTATCATCCTTGGAAGACCCTTTTTAAACACTGTAGGGGCTGTTATAGATTGCAACAAAGGCAATGTCACTTTCCATGTCAATGGTAATGAGCACACAGTGCACTTTCTGAAGAAACGATATCCAGTACATTGCATTATGCTATCGAAAAGACTTCATCGATTCTCATTAGGAGCTTTGAATGCCCTATTCCTCGTGTCAAGATGAAGTATGATTTGCTTGTTGGGGAGATACATATCCCCATTGAGGTGACTTAGTGGCTATTCGAAAATTCTCCATTCTCTCTTGCGATTCAAGAAAGTTTTGTCATAAGGACTTGATCAATCCCATTGACGGATTTCTTTCGATGACCATGAAACGGATGAATCAAGGAGTCACATACCTCTGTTTTGAGTTTTCCTTTTCTTTTGCTTAGAAGAAAAATGATAGAATTAGTTTAGTTTTTCCTGTTTTCTGTTTTAGCGTCCCGGAGAAAATACCTCGAATATAAAAGTTCTCTGATGGTCGTGAAAATTTAGTATGATTTTTTCTGGATTTTTTGAAAATTTCTGGGCCTGAGAGCTGGCCTGGGGGCCAGACCAGTGGGACACAAGCCCTGCCACCGCCACCTACCCCCCTGGTGGTGGGGTGCAAGCTTGTGGGGCCCACAGGCACCCCCTCCACTCATTCCAGCTCCCAGCTTCTTCTTCCACCTCTAGAAAAAATTGTTTCGCAGCTCAAACCCGTGTTCTTGCTCATTTGGCTGTGATTTTTGATCTCCTTGCTCGAAGCACCATTCTCCGAACCGTTTTGGGGAAATTACTCCTTGGTAAGTGACTCCTCCATTGGTCCAATTAGTTTTTTCTCTAGTGCTTTATCCTTCGCGTATTCTTGCTACCTTGGTGACCCTAATCTTGAGCTAGAACTGTTGATTTTAGCTGGTCCCAAGTAGTTTTAGCACATGATACAGTCTCTAGGCACTATTAGGAGTAGTTGCTACAAGTTAGGTTAATCCTTATTCACTTTTCTTTCGAAGTCTCTAAAAATTTCATAATTTTTCAGAGCTAGAAAAGGGAAAAGATGAGGAGGTTCTTGAGAGGCTCTTCAAGCCGTAACCCCAAGGAGGATCAGAAGAACCACCCCAAGTACGATGTCCCTCGAGTCACAGAAGTTCGAGCGTGCGAGTGGCCAAGTGATGAATTTTGGCGCGCCGCCGGACTTTATGAAGACTTTCATTACTTGGTGGAGAACGCAGGTCTTACTGTGTTTCTTGAAGATAAGTGCCCACAATACCTCCTCCTCACCAATATTTTCGTTCAAAGCTTCAACTTTTATCCGAGGAAGAATCCTCCCATGGTTGAGTTCATGATTTACGATGTTCCCGAGTGCATGACACTGCAGGACTTTTGCAATGTATGCAAATTACCTTGTGTTGGGGATATCCGTGACCCTCGTCCACGGGACTTGGAGGATTTCATTGGTTCTATTGTTGTTGGAGAGGAGAGAGGAGTGTCTCGCGCTAGAATTGCTAGCATAAATTTTCCTGTGCTTCGGTACTTCTCACTATTTGTGGGAAAATGTTTGATTGGCCGTGGGAGGCTGAACCACTTAGTTCTCCAGACCTTGCTGTTTTGCACGAAGGCCTTTATAACGATAAGACTTATAGCTTGGGCGCTATAGTAACTCAACAGTTGAACCTGAACCGTTCTAAAGGTGTTGTCTATGGAGGTATCTATGCTACCCGTCTTGCCAGACACTTTGAGATACCGATTAGACTGGGAGAGGAAGGAGATATGCTTCTCCCTGAGAGATATCTGGATTATGACAGCATGGTTCGCCATGATTTTCTGGATAGAGATGCTAGTAGACGGATGATCTATAACCTGGTGTTTAGTCAGGGTACTCGAGAGACTATTACTTTGCCTGCTCCTTCTTTGTTTGATCTTCATGCAGGCAGGTACACTATTATGCCCGCGGACATCTATGCATATTGGGGCTTGGCCCAACCACAGGCGCCCGTGCCCGAGCCGCCAGTCGAGTACCAGACGCCAGTTTATCAGTGGGAGCCAGAGGAGCTCACACAGCAGTGGCATCCACAGTCTGCTCCAGAGTATCCCGGAGCTGGTTATTTCCCACCATGGGAGTAGACCAAGCTAGGCCAAAAGCCTAAGCTTGGGGAGTACAAGTTCTCACCGACTTTACATTCATGCTTATTCTTTCACTTTGTTAGACGGTGTTTACACTTTGCCACTGTATTATCCATGCTAGTTTCTTTTCGTTTTCTTGTTTTGTGTCCTTTTGAGAAAACCCAAAAAGATTTTTATTTCTTCTTTTGCTTGTTGGGAGCTTTCCCGTGTAAATATTTTTCTTTTTCTTTGTGTCAAGGTAGAAGATATTGGTTACAATGTTTATTGGTTCTTGCATGCTTACCTATTTAACTTTCAAAGAGACATATTATTTTGTCTTCTCCTTTGTGTTTGCCTGCAGATTCAGCTTAGTCCAATGCGCTTATTACATTTTCATCGTTCGATCGTGCAAATGAAAGGCAACAATGATGATATATGATGAAATGACTGAGACTGAAAAGCTGGTATGAACTCTATCTATTTTGTTTTTGTAAATATGACTAGCTTGTCGACCCAGTTTTAGCTTTGTTGTGAGAGAACCATGTTTGCAATGACAACTTAGAGATCATAGTTTCTGATGCCGTGCTTATTTAGTTGAGAGCTTATAATGGTTTGTCTTGGATGCCAACATAGATTTTGAGATGACTATGATGTAGTATGATAGGATGGTATTCTCCTTTGAATGTTTCAAGTGGCTTGACTTGGCGCATGTTCATGCATGTAGTTGAAACAAAATCAACATAGCCTCTATGATGTTCGTGTTCATGGTGATTTATATCATGTTCATGCTTGCATTCATTGTTAGTCAAGCTCATTGCATCTTGATGACTGTTGTCGCTCTCTAGTTGGTCGCTTCTCAGTCTTTTGCTAGCCTTCACTTGTACTAAGCGGAATACTGCTTGTGCATCCACTTCCATAAACCCAAAAAATTTCCATGAGAGTCCATCATACCTACCTATTTGCGGTATCTACGTGCCGTCCCAAGTAAATTTGCATGTGCCACTCTCTAAATCTTCAAGAAATAATATGTTTTGCATGCCCGAACCGCTCATGTGGTGACAGAGGGGTATTGGTATCTTCTGTTGGAATTATGCCCTAGAGGCAATAATAAATGTATAGTTATTATTATAATTCCTGTATCAAGATAATAGTTTATTATCCATGCTATAATTGTATTGAATGAAGACTCATTTACATGTGTGGATACATAGACAAAACACCGTCCCTAGCATGCCTCTAGTTGGCTAGCCAGTTGATCGATGATAGTCAGTGTCTTCTGATTATGAACAAGGTGTTGTTGCTTGATAACTGGATCACGTCATTGGGAGAATCACGTGATGGACTAGACCCAAACTAATAGACGTAGCATGTTGATCGTGTCATTTTGTTGCTACTGTTTTCTGCGTGTCAAGTATTTATTCCTATGACCATGAGATCATATAACTCACTGACACCGGAGGAATGCCTTGTGTGTATCAAACGTCGCAACGTAACTGGGTGACTATAAAGATGCTCTACAGGTATCTCCGAAGGTGTTAGTTGAGTTAGTATGGATCAAGACTGGGATTTGTCACTCCGTATGACGGAGAGGTATCTCGGGGCCCACTCGGTAATACAACATCACACACAAGCCTTGCAAGCAATGTAACTTAGTGTAAGTTGCGGGATCTTGTATTACGGAACGAGTAAAGAGACTTGCCGGTAAACGAGATTGAAATAGGTATGCGGATACTGACGATCGAATCTCGGGCAAGTAACATACCGAAGGACAAAGGGAATGACATACGGGATTATACGAATCCTTGGCACTGAGGTTCAAACGATAAGATCTTCGTAGAATATGTGGGATCCAATATGGGCATCCAGGTCCCGCTATTGGATATTGACCGAGGAGTCTCTCGGGTCATGTCTACATAGTTCTCGAACCCGCAGGGTCTGCACACTTAAGGTTCGACGTTGTTTTATGCGTATTTGAGTTATATGGTTGGTTACCGAATGTTGTTCGGAGTCCCGGATGAGATCACGGTCGTCACGAGGGTTTCCGGAATGGTCCGGAAATGAAGATTGATATATAGGATGACCTCATTTGATTACCGGAAGGTTTTCGGAGTTACCGGGAATGTACCGGGAATGACGAATGGGTTCCGGGAGTTCACCGGGGGGGCAACCCACCCCGGGGAAGCCCATAGGCTTTGGGGAGACACACCAGCCCTTAGTGGGCTGGTGGGACAGCCCCAAAGGGGCCTATGCGCCAAGAGAAAGAAAATCAAAGGAAAGAAAAAAAAAAGAGGGAAGAAGTGGGAAGGGAGGGGGACTCCTCCCACCAAACCAAGTCCAACTCGGTTTGGGGGGGGAGTCCTCCCCCCCTTGGCTCGGCCGACCCCTTGGGGATCCCTTGGACCCCAAGGCAAGGTCCCCCTCCCTCCTCCTATATATATGGGGCTTTTAGGGCAGATTTGAGACGACTTTCTCACGGCTGCCCGACCACATACCTCCATACTTTTTCCTCTAGATCTTGTTTCTGCGGAGCTCGGGCGGAGCCCTGCTGAGACTATATCATCACCAACCTCCGGAGCGCCGTCACGCTGCCGGAGAACTCTTCTACCTCTCCGTCTCTCTTGCTGGATCAACAAGGCCGAGATCATCGTCGAGCTGTACGTGTGCTGAACGCGGAGGTGCCGTCCGTTCGGTACTAGATCGTGGGACTGATCGCGGGATTGTTCGCGGGGCGGATCGAGGGACGTGAGGACGTTCCACTACATCAACCGCGTTCTCTAACGCTTCTGCTGTACGATCTACAAGGGTACGTAGATCACTCATCCCCTCTCGTAGATGGACATCACCATGATAGGTCTTCGTGCGCGTAGGAAAGTTTTTGTTTCCCATGCGACGTTCCCCAACATCTTCCATGCTAGGAGTGATATCCTCGACATGTGTTTATTCACAGTCATTCACGAGAAAGGGGCCGGTATTTGGAATGCCCAGTTCCACGCTTAAATCAAAAACATAACTGTAAAACAAGACTCCCCCCGGATTGATGTTAGTATGGACGGTACCCGAGGATTCGGCTAGCCGTGGAGTGTGATTGATTGGTGGTGCGGAAGTTAAAACTTTACTTTTCTGTTTGGGAACCGCCTATAGCATGAGTAGCATGGAAGATATTGAGAACTCTTGGTCATTGTGTTGACAATGAAAGCATGCCACCCAAAATTATTATCTCTGTTTTCAAAGCTTGAGCTCTGGCACCTCTGCAAATCAATGCTTCCCTCTGCGAAGGGCCTGTCTATTTATTTTCCTGTCGAGTCATCCTCCTCTTATATAAGCACCAATTAGAGAGCATCTCTGTCATTTTTATGCTTTGCTTTTGATTGATATTGAGTATGACTATGACTAGATCTTCGTTGCTATGAATTACAATGTTTAGTCAGCCCTTGATCTTTGAAAGTGCTCTGCATTTATGTTTTGCGGTCTCAGAAAGAGCTAGCGAGATAGCACCTATTCATATTGCTTCATGCTTGGTTTGATTGAAGTGTTGGTATTTTAAACTCATTATTATTTGCTCGTTAGCTGATTATGCCATTGATATTAGTTTACCGTGAGACCTTTGTGTCATTTGCTTATGTGGTTAACTTGTGATCTTGCTAAAATTCTCGTTATGAGTTAGGCATAGTTGCAACAACAAGATCAAACAGAGTTTGTCAAAGTTTTTATTTCTCTCTCAGTTTGTCAACTGAGTTGCTTGAGGACAAGCAAGGTTTTAAGCTTGGGGGAGTTGATACGTCTCCATCGTATCTACTTTTCCAAACTCTTTTGCCCTTGTTTTAGACTCTAATTTGCATGATTTGAATGGAACTAACCTGGACTGACGTTGTTTTCAGCAGAATTGCCTTGGTGTTATTTTTGTGCAGAAATCAAAGTTCTCCAAACGTCCTAAAAATTTACGGGGAGCAGTTTTGGAAAATATCAAAAATATATGTGCCAAGTTCCAACTCAGGGGGTGGGCCAGTGGGCCACAAGCCCCTGCTCCGCCACTACCCGGGGTGGCGGTGGGCAGGCTTGTGGGGCCCACATGGCTCTGCCGCCCCCAATCTCAGGTCTATAAGTTGCCTTTCGTCCCAGAAAAAATAAAAATTGAAGTTTTCGTCACGTTTTCGATGCGGAGGCGCCGCCACCACATGTTCTTCATCTGTAGGGCAGATCTGGAGTCCGCCTTGGGCTCCGGAGAGGGGAAATCGTCGCCATCGTCATCATCAACCTTCTTCCCTCTCCAATTCCATGAAGCTCTTCGTCGTTCATGAGTAATCTATTCGTAGGCTCGCTGGGCGGTGATGAGTAGGATGAGATGTATCATGTAATCGAGTTAGTTTTGATGGGGATTGATCCCTAGTATCCACTATGTTCTGAGATTGATGTTGCTACTACTTTGCCATGCTTAATGCTTGTCACTAGGGCCCGAGTGGCATGATTTCAGATCTGAAATTATTATGTTGTCACCAATATATGTGTGTTTTAGATCCAATCTTGCAAGTTGTAGTTACCTACTATGTGTTATGATCCGGCAACCCCGGAGTGACAATAACCGGAACCACTCCCGGTGATGACCATAGTTTGAGGAGTTCATGTGTTCACCAAGTGCTAATGCGTTGGTACAGTTCTTTATTAAAAGGAGAACCTTAATATCCCATAGTTTCCTTTTGGACCCCGCTGCCACGGGAGGGATGGACAATAGATGTCATGCAAGTTCTTTTCCCTAAGCACGTATGACGACACACGGAATGCATGCCTACATCACATTGACGAACGGGAGCTTGCCACATATCTCTCTGTGTTATAGCTGTTGCATGATGAATATCATCCAAACAAATCACCGACCCATTGCCTACGAGTTTGTCCTACTGCTGCTGTTACTTGTCTTGCTCTGCTGCTGCTGCTACTACTGTTGCTACTGTTGTTACTTGTCTTGCTCTGCTGCTGCTACTACTACTGTTGCTACTGTTGTTACTTGTCTTGCTTTGCTGCTGCTGCTACTACTGTTGCTACTGTTGTTACTTGTCTTGCTCTACTGCTACTGTTGCTACTACTGTCGCTTGCTACTGTTGCTACTTGCTACTGATGTCACTACTGCTGTTCCTTGCCACTCTATTGCTCGTTACACTACCGTTACTCGTTACTTTGCTGTTACTATTGTGCTTGCAGATACTAATATTTCAGGTGTGGTTGAATCTGACAAATTCAGCTGCTAATACTTGAGAGTATTCTCTCACCTCCCATCGTGCAAACCAACAAATTGGGTCGAATACTATACCCTCGAAAACTGTTGCGAACCCACGCGCTGGTGGGCCGTCAACAATATTCTTCTAGTTTCATTACTGGGGAGTGCTAGCGGCATTCTTCTGGTGCCGTTGCAGGAGAAGGTTTGTTGTCATCAGCATTCGTGTAGCTAACGCCAGAGATTGAATCAATCTCCCTATTACTCAACTCCACTTGACCACTAGACGGAGAATGATAAGGAGATGCAACTCTATGGTTGACATCATACTTAGCAAGCATCTTGCGGAAAACACCATGAATGAAGTGTGAACCTCCATCAGTCATCAGATATCTAGGGACTCCAAATCTTGGGAAAATCACTTCTTTAAGCATCTTAATAGAGGTGTGGTGATCAGCATTTCTAGTGGGGATAGCTTCTACCCACTTAGTCTCGTAATCCACAGCAACTAAGATGTGAGTGTACCCATTGGAACTCGGGAAGGGTCCCATATAATCAAAGCCCCACACATCAAACGGTTCAATGACAAGTGAATAGTTCATAGGCATTTCCTGACGCTTACTGATGTTCCCTATTCTTTGGCATTCGTCACAAGACAAGAAAAACTTACGAGCATCCTTGAAGAGAGTGGGCCAATAGAAACCTGATTGCAATACCTTATGAGCAGTTCTATCTCCAGCATGGTGTCCTCCGTAGGCTTCGGAATGACACTTCTGCAGGATCTGTCCCTGTTCATGTTCAGGCACACAACATCTAATAACACCATCTACTCCTTCCTTATAAAGGTGAGGATCATCCCAAAAGTAGTGTCTCAAATCAAAGAAGAATTTCTTCTTTTGCTGGTAGGTGAAACTGGGTGGTATGTATTTGGCTACGATATAATTTGCATAATCAGCATACCACGGTGCACTATGTGAAGTGCGGATGACATTTAATTGCTCATCAGGAAAGTTGTCATCAATAGGTCGTGGGTCATCAAGGACATTCTCTAGCCTGGACAAGTTATCTGCTACAGGGTTATCAACACCCTTTCGGTCAACAACGTGCAAATCAAATTCCTGTAGCAGGAGAACCCATCTGATTAGCCTAGGCTTAGCGTCCTTCTTCTCCATAAGGTACTTAATAGCAGCATGATCAGAGTGAATAGTGACTTTGGAGTCAACTATATAAGATCTGAACTTTTCACATGCAAACACGACTGCTAAAAACTCCTTTTCTGTAGTGGCATAGTTTCTTTGGGCACTGTCTAGAGTTTTACTAGCGTAGTGAATAACATTCAACTTCTTGTCAACTCTTTGTCCTAGGACAGCACCAACAGCATAATCACTAGCGTCGCACATGATTTCAAAGGGAAAGTTCTAGTCAGGTGGTTGAACAACAGGTGCGGTTATCAAGGCCTTCTTAAGTATTTCGAAAGCTTCCTCACAATCCTCATAAAAAAAAAAGTAACATCCTTCTGCAAGAGGTTGGTAAGAGGCCTGGAAATCTTAGAGAAGTCTTTAATGAACCTTCTATAGAAACCAGCATGACCTAGGAAACTTCGTATACCTCTGATTGTTGGAATTATGCCCTAGAGGCAATAATAAATATAGTTATTATTATAATTCCTGTATCAAGATAATCGTTTATTATCCATGATATAATTGTATTGAATGAAGACTCATTTACATGTGTGGATACATAGACAAAACACTGTCCCTAGCAAGCCTCTAGTTGGCTAGCCAGATGATCAAAGATAGTCAGTGTCTTCTGATTATGAACAAGGTGTTGTTGCTTGATAACTGGATCACGTCATTAGGAGAATCACGTGATGGACTAGACCCAAACTAATAGACGTAGCATGTTGATCGTGTCATTTTGTTGCTACTGTTTTCTGCGTGTCAAGTATTTGTTCCTATGACCATGAGATCATATAACTCACTAACGCCGGAGGAATACTTTGTGTTTATCAAACGTCGCAACGTAACTGGGTGACTATAAAGATGCTCTACAGGTATCTCCGAAGGTGTTCGTTGAGTTAGTATGGACCAAGACTGGGATTTGTCACTCCGTGTGACGGAGAGGTATCTCGGGGCCCACTCGGTAATACAACATCACACACAAGCCTTGCAAGCAATGTGACTTAGTGTAAGTTGCGGGATCTTGTATTACGGAACGAATAAAGAGACTTGCCGGTAAACGAGATTGAAATAGGTATGCGGATACTGACGATCGAATCTCGGGCAAGTAACATACCGAAGGACAAAGGGAATGACATATGGGATTATATGAATCCTTGGCACTGAGGTTCAAACGATAAGATCTTCGTAGAATATGTAGGATCCAATATGGGCATCCAGGTCCCGCTATTGGATATTGACCGAGGAGTCTCTCGGGTCATGTCTACATAGTTCTCGAACCCGCAGGGTCTGCACACTTAAGGTTCGACGTTGTTTTATGCATATTTGAGTTATATGGTTGGTTACCGAATGTTGTTCGGAGTCCCGGATGAGATCACGGACGTCACAAGGGTTTCCGGAATGGTCCGGAAACGAAGATTGATATATAGGATGACCTCATTTGATTACCGGAAGGTTTTCGGAGTTACCGGGAATGTACCGGGAATGACGAATGGGTTCCGGGAGTTCATCGGGGGGGCAACCCACCCCGGGGAAGCCCATAGGCCTTGGGGGTGGCACACCAGCCCTTAGTGGGCTGGTGGGACAGCCCAAGAAGGCCCTATGCGCCATAGGAAGAAAATCAAAGAGAAAAGAAAAAAAAGGAGGAGGTGGGAAAGGAAAGAAGGACTCCACCCACCAAACCAAGTAGGACTCGGTTTGGGGGGGAGTCCTTCCCCCCTTTGGATCGGACGACCCCCTTGGGGCTCCTTGAGCCCCAAGGCAAGGCCCTCCCTCTCCCACCTATATATACGGAGGTTTTAGGGCTGATTTGAGACGACTTTTCCACGGCAGCCCGACCACATACCTCCACGGTTTATCCTCTAGATCGCGTTTCTGCGGAGCTCGGGCGGAGCCCTGCTGAGACAAGATCATCACCAACCTCCGGAGCGCCATCATGCTGCCGGAGAACTCTTCTACCTCTCCGTCTATCTTGCTGGATCAAGAAGCCGAGATCATCGTCGAGCTGTACGTGTGCTGAACGCGGAGGTGTCGTCCGTTCGGCACTAGATCGTGGGACTGATCGCGGGACTGTTCGCGGGGCGGATCGAGGGACGTGAGGACGTTCCACTACATCAACCGGTTCACTAACGCTTCTGCTATACGGTCTACAAGGGTACGTAGATCACTCATCCCCTCTCGTAGATGGACATCACCATGATAGGTCTTCGTGCGCGTAGGAAAATTTTTGTTTCCCATGCGACGTTCCCCAACAGTGGTTTCATGCGTAGATGTCTTCTCGAGTAGAACACAAAAGTTTTTGTGGGCGGTGATGTGCGTTTTGCTGCCCTCCTTAGTCTTTTCTTGATTCCGCGGTATTGTTGGATTGAAGCGGCTTGGACCGACATTACTCGTACGCTTACGAGAGACTGGTTTCATCGCTACGAGTAACCCCGTTGCTCAAAGATGACTGGCAAGTGTCAGTTTCTCCAACTTTAGTTGAATCGGATTTGACCGAGGAGGTCCCTGGATGAGGTTAAATAGCAACTCATATATCTCCGTTGTGGTGTTTGCGTAAGTAACATGCGATCCTACTAGATACCCATGGTCACCACGTAAAACTTGGAACAACAAAATTAGAGGACGTCTAACTTGTTTTTGCAGGGTATGCTTGTGATGTGATATGGCCAACGATGTGATGTGATATATTGGATGTATGAGATGATCATGTTGTAATAGATAATATCGACTTGCACGTCGATGGTACGGCAACCGGCAGGAGCCATAGGGTTGTCTTTATACTAACGTTTGTGCTTGCAGATGCGTTTACTATTTTGCTAGGATGTAGCTTTAGTAGTAATAGCATGAGTAGCACGACAACCCCGATGGCGACACGTTGATGGAGATCATGGTGTGGCGCCGGTGACAAGAAGATCGTGCCGGTGCTTTGGTGATGGAGATCAAGGAGCACGTGATGATGGCCATATCATGTCACTTATGAATTGCATGTGATGTTAGTCCTTTTATGCACCTTATTTTGCTTAGAACGACGGTAGCAATATGAGGTGATCTCTCACTAAAATTTCAAGACGAAATTGTGTTCTCCCCGACTGTGCACCATTTCTACAGTTCGTCGTTTCGAGACACCACGTGATGATCGGGTGTGATAGACTCAACATTCACATACAACGGGTGCAAAACAGTTGCGCACGCGGAACACTCGGGTTAAGCTTGACGAGCCTAGCATGTGCAGACATGGCCTCGGAACACATGAGACCGAAAGGTCGATCATGAATCATATAGATGATATGATAGCATAGGGATGCTTACCACTGAAACTATACTCAACTCACGTGATGATCGGACTTGAGCTAGTGTAAGTGGATCATGAACCACTCAAATGACTAGAGAGATGTACTTTTTGAGTGGGAGTTTAGCAAATAATTTGATTAAGTTAAACTCTAATTATCTTGAACATAGTCTAAGTCCACTTTGAATATATTTGTGTTGTAGATCATGGCTCACGCGACTATCACCCTGAATTTTAATACGTTCCTAGAGAAAGCTAAGTTGAAAGATGATGGAAGCAACTTTGTAGACTGGGCTCGTAATCTTAAGCTAATCTTACAAGCTGGGAAGAAGGATTATGTCCTTAATGCTGCGCTAGGAGATGAACCACCCGCTACGGCTGATCAGGATGTTAAGAACGCTTGGTTAGCACGTAAGGAGGACTACTCAGTAGTTCAATGTGCAGTCTTGTATGGCTTAGAACCGGGACTTCAACGTCGCTTTGAGCGTCATGGAGCATTTGAGATGTTCCAGGAGTTGAAGTTTATCTTTCAGAAGAACGCCCGGATCGAGAGGTATGAGACCTCCGATAAATTCTATGCTTGCAAGATGGAGGAGAACTCGTCTGTCAGTGAACATGTGCTCAAAATGTCTGGGTACTCAAACCGTCTGGCTGAGCTTGGGATTGAACTCCCGCAAGAGGCTATCACTGACAGAATCCTTCAATCACTGCCGCCAACCTATAAAGGCTTTGTGTTGAACTACAACATGCAAGGGATGAACAAGTCTCCCGGCGAGTTGTTTGCGATGCTGAAAGTCGCAGAGTCTAAACTCCGTAAAGAGCATCAAGTGTTGATGGTGAATAAGACCAGTAGTTTCAAGAGAAACGGCAAAGGCAAGAAGGGTAATTCAAAGAAGAGCGGCAAGCCTGTTGCCAATCCGACGAAGAAACCCAAAGCTGGACCTAAGCCTGAAACAGAGTGTTACTATTGCAAGGGTATGGGTCACTGGAAGCGCAATTGCCCCAAGTATCTGGCAGATAAGAAGGCGGCCAAAGAAAAATCAGGTATATTTGATATACATGTTATTGATGTGTACTTAACCGGCTCTCGTAGTAGTGCCTGGGTATTCGATACCGGTTATGTTGCTCATATTTGCAACTCGAAACAGGAACTGCGGAATAGACGAAGGCTGGCGAAAGATGAAGTGACGATGCGCGTAGGAAATGGTTCCAAGGTTGATGCAATCGCCGTCGGCACAGTTTTACTTCAGTTACCATCAGGATTAGTTATGAACTTGAATCATTGTTATTTAGTGCCTGCGTTGAGCATGAACATTATATCTGGATCTTGTTTATTGCGAGACGGTTACTCTTTTAAGTCAGAGAATAATGGTTGTTCTATTTCTATGAGTAACATCTTTTATGGTCATGCACCCAATGTGAGAGGATTGTTCATATTGAATCTTGATAGCGATACACACATACATAACATTGAGACCAAAAGAGTTAGAGTTAACAATGATAGCGCCATATTTTTGTGGCACTGCCGCTTAGGTCATATTGGTGTAAAGCGCATGAAGAAACTCCATGCCGATGGACTTTTGGAGTCACTTGACTTTGATTCACTTGACACGTGCAAACCATGCCTCATGGGCAAGATGACTAAAACTCCGTTCTCCGGAACAATGGAGTGTGCAAGTGACTTGTTGGAAATCATACATACCGATGTGTGTGGTCCGATGAGCGTAGAGGCACGCGGCGGATATCGTTATTTTCTCACCTTCACTGACGATTTGAGTAGATATGGTTATGTCTACTGAATGAAGCACAAGTCTGAAACATTTGAAAAGTTCAAGCAATTTCAGAGTGAAGTTGAAAATCATCGTAACAAGAAGATCAAGTTCCTACGGTCTGATCGTGGGGGTGAATTTCTGAGTTTCGAGTTTGGTGCTCACTTAAGACAATGTGGAATTGTTTCACAGTTGACACCGCCTGGAACACCACAGTGTAATGGTGTGTCCGAACGTCGTAATCGTACTTTATTAGAGATGGTGCGATCTATGATGTCTCTTACCGATTTGCCGTTATCGTTTTGGGGTTATGCATTAGAAACAGTTGCATTCACTTTAAATAGGGCACCATCAAAATCCGTTGAGACGACACCATACGAACTGTGGTATGGCAAAAGGCCAAAGTTGTCGTTTCTTAGAGTTTGGGGATGTGATGCTTATGTCAAAAAGCTTCAGCCTGAAAAGCTGGAACCCAAAGCGGAAAAGTGCATCTTCATAGGTTACCCAAAAAGAGACAGTTGGGTACACCTTCTATCTCAAATCCGAGGGCAAAGTGTTTGTTGCTAAAAACGGAGCTTTTCTCGAGAAGGAGTTTCTCTCGAGAGAATTGAGTGGGAGGAAGATAGAACTTGACGAGGTTGTCGAACCTCTCATCCCTCTAGATGGTGGCGCAGGGCAAGGGGAAACCTCTGTCGTTGCGACGCCGGTTGAGGAGGAAGTTAATGATGATGATCATGAAACTCCGGTTCAAGTTTTTGTCGAACCACGCAGGTCGACGAGATCACGTGCTGCTCCAGAGTGGTACGGTAATCCCGTCTTATCAGTCATGTTGTTGGACAACAATGAGCCTGCAAATTATGAAGAAGCAATGGTGGGCCCAGATTCCAACAAATGGCTAGAAGCCATGAAGTCCGAGATAGGATCCATGTATGAGAACAAAGTGTGGACTTTGGAGGTACTGCCTGAGGGCCGCAAGGCTATTTAGAACAAATGGATCTTTAAAAGGAAGACGGACGCTGACGGCAATGTGATCGTTTATAAAGCTCGACTTGTGGCAAAGGGTTTTTCACAAGTTCAAGGAGTTGACTACGATGAGACGTTCTCACCCGTAGCGATGCTTAAGTTCGTTAGAATCATGTTAGCAATAGCTGCATTTTTCGATTATGAAATCTGACAGATGGATGTCAAAACGGCGTTCCTTAACGGTTTCCTTAAGGAAGAATTGTATATGATGCAACCCGAAGGTTTTGTCGATCCTAAGAATGCCAACAAGGTGTGCAAGCTCCAGCGATCCATTTATGGACTAGTGCAAGCATCTCGGAGTTGGAACAAACGCTTTGATGAGGTGATCAAAGCATTTGGGTTTATACAAGTGGTTGGAGAATCTTGTATTTACAAGAAAGTGAGTGGGAGCTCTGTGGCGTTTCTAATATTATATGTGGATGACATATTGCTGATTGGAAACAATGTAGAGTTTTTGGAGAGCATAAAGGATTACTTGAATAAAAGTTTCTCTATGAAGGACCTAGGAGAAGCTGCTTACATTCTAGGCATTAAGATCTAGAGGGATAGATCAAAACGCCTGATAGGACTTTCACAAAGCACATACCTTGATAAAGTTTTGAAGAGGTTCAAAATGGAACAGTCCAAGAAAGGGTTCTTGCCAGTTTTACAAGGTACGAGATTGAGTAAGACTCAGTGCCCAGCAACTGATGAGGATAGAGAGCATATGCGATCCGTCCCCTATGCTTCAGCCATAGGTTCTATCATGTATGCAATGTTGTGCACTAGACCGGACGTTAGCCTGGCCATAAGTACGGCAGGGAGGTTCCATAGTAATCCAGGAGTGGATCACTCGACGGCGGTCAAGAATATCCTGAAGTACCTGAAAAGGACTAAGGAGATGTTTCTCGTGTATGGAGGTGACGAAGAGCTCGCCGTAAATGGTTACGTCGGTGCAAGCTTTGACACAGATCCGGACGACTCTAAGTCGCAAACCGGATACGTATTTATTCTTAATGGGGGTGCGGTAAGCTGGTGCAGTTCCAAGCAAAGCGTCGTAGCAGATTCTACATGTGAAGCGGAGTACATGGCTGCCTCGGAGGTGGCTAAGGAGGGTGTCTGGATGAAGCAATTCATGACGGATCTTGGAGTGGTGCCAAGTGCACTGAATCCAATAACCTTGTTCTGTGACAACACGGGTGCCATTGCCTTAGCAAAGGAACCACGGTTTCACAAGAAGTCCAGACACATCGAACGACGCTTCAACCTCATCCGCGACTACGTCGAAGGGGAGGACGTAAATATATGCGAAGTGCACACGGATCTGAATGTAGCAGACCCGCTGACTAAACCTCTTCCACGGTCAAAGCATGATCAACACCAGAACTGTATGGGTGTTAGATTTATTACAATGTAATTCGCATGATGATGTGAGGGCTAGATTATTGACTCTAGTGCAAGTGGGAGACGGTTGGAATTATGCCCTAGAGGCAATAATAAATATAGTTATTATTATAATTCCTGTATCAAGATAATTGTTTATTATCCATGCTATAATTGTATTGAATGAAGACTCATTTACATGTGTGGATACATAGACAAAACACTATCCCTAGCAAGCCTCTAGTTGGCTAGCCAGTTGATCAAAGATAGTAAGTGTCTTCTGATTATGAACAAGGTGTTGTTACTTGATAACTGGATCACGTCATTAGGAGAATCACGTGATGGACTAGACCCAAACTAATAGACGTAGCATGTTGATCGTGTCATTTTGTTGCTACTGTTTTCTGCATGTCAAGTATTTGTTCCTATGACCATGAGATCATATAACTCACTAACGCCGGAGGAATACTTTGTGTGTATCAAACGTCGCAACGTAACTGGGTGACTATAAAGATGCTCTTCAGGTATCTCCGAAGGTGTTCGTTGAGTTAGTATGGATCAAGACTGGGATTTGTCACTCCGTGTGACGGAGAGGTATCTCGGGGCCCACTCGGTAATACAACATCACACACAAGCCTTGCAAGAAATGTGACTTAGTGTAAGTTGCGGGATCTTGTATTACGGAACGAGTAAAGAGACTTGCCGGTAAACGAGATTGAAATAGGTATGCGGATACTAACGATCGAATCTCGGGCAAGTAACATACCGAAGGACAAAGGGACACATACGGGATTATATGAATCCTTGGCACTGAGGTTCAAACGATAAGATCTTCGTAGAATATGTAGGATCCAATATGGGCATCCAGGTCCCGCTATTGGATATTGACCGAGGAGTCTCTCGGGTCATGTCTACATAGTTCTCGAACCCGCAGGGTCTGCACACTTAAGGTTCGACGTTGTTTTATGCATATTTGAGTTATATGGTTGGTTACCAAATGTTGTTCGGAGTCCCGGATGAGATCACGGACGTCACGAGGGTTTCCGGAATGGTCCGGAAACGAAGATTGATATATAGGATGACCTCATTTGATTACCGGAAGGTTTTCGGAGTTACCGGGAATGTACCGGGAATGACGAATGGGTTCCGGGAGTTCACCGGGGGGGCAACCCACCCCGGGGAAGCCCATAGGCCTTGGGGATGGCACACCAGCCCTTAGTGGGCTGGTGGGACAGCCCAAGAAGGCCCTATGCGCCATAGGAAGAAAATCAAAGAGAAAAGAAAAAAAAGGAGGAGGTGGGAAAGGAAAGAAGGACTCCACCCACCAAACCAAGTAGGACTCGGTTTGGGGGGGAGTCCTTCCCCCCTTTGGCTCGCCGACCCCCTTGGGGCTCCTTGAGCCCCAAGGCAAGGGCCCCCCTCTCTCACCTATATATACGGAGGTTTTAGGGCTGATTTGAGACGACTTTTCCACGGCAGCCCGACCACATACCTCCACGGTTTTTCTTCTAGATCGCGTTTCTGCGGAGCTTGGGCGGAGCCCTGCTGAGACAAGATCATCACCAACCTCCGGAGCGCCGTCACGCTGCCGGAGAACTCTTCTACCTCTCCGTCTCTCTTGCTGGATCAAGAAGGCCGAGATCATCGTCGAGCTGTACGTGTGCTGAACGCAGAGGTGCCGTCCGTTCGGCACTAGATCGTGGGACTGATCGCGGGACTGTTCACGGGGCGGATCGAGGGACGTGAGGACGTTCCACTACATCAACCGCGTTCACTAACGCTTCTGCTGTACGGTCTACAAGGGTACGTAGATCACTCATCCCCTCTCGTAGATGGACATCACCATGATAGGTCTTCGTGCGCGTAGGAAAATTTTGTTTCCCATGCGACGTTCCCCAACACTGATATCTGTGGGGCAAGGCATTTTCTCAATTGCATCAACCTTAGCCTTATCAACTTCAATGCCTCTTTCAGAAATTTTGTGTCCTAAGACGATGCCTTCATTAACCATAAAGTGGCACTTCTCCCAATTCAAGACGAGGTTGGTATCTTCGCATCTCTGTAAGACTCGATCAAGGTTGCTGAGGTAATCATCAAAGGAAGACCCGTAAACGGAGAAGTCATCCATGAAAACCTCGACAATCTTTTCACAAAAGTCAGAGAATATAGCCATCATACATCTTTGAAAGGTGGCAGGTGCATTGCATAAGCGAAAAGGCATACGTCTATAAGCAAAGGTACCGAAGGGGCAGGTGGAAGTGGTTTTCTCCTGATCAGATTGTGCAACAGGTATTTGAGAGAAACCTAAATAACCGTCTAGAAAGCAGAAGTGTGTGTGTTTGGATAGCCTTTCTAGCATTTGGTCGATAAACGGCAAAGGATAATGGTCTTTCCTGGTTGCCTTGTTCAGTTTCCGGAAGTCTATCACCATCCTATAGCCAGTAATAATCCTTTGTGGGATTAATTCATTCTTATCATTAGGAACGACGGTGATACCTCCCTTCTTAGGTACGCAATGTACTGGACTTACCCAATCACTATGAGCAACAGGATAAATGATTCCTGCTTCCAGAAGCTTTAATATTTCATTTCTCACGACCTCTTTCATCTTAGGATTTAATCTCCTTTGATGATCAGCAACTGGTTTGAAGTCAGAATCAGTTTTAATCTTGTGCTGACATAGAGTGGGACTAATACCCTTAAGATCATCAAGAGTATACCCAATAGCCGCACGGTGCTTCCTCAAAGTTTTTAGTAACTTCTTCTCTTCGTGATTCGAGAGGAGAGTACTATTAATAACATGATATATCTCCTTCTCATCAAGATAGGCATACTTGAGAGTATCAAGCAATTGTTTAAGCTCGAACACAGGATCACCCTTCGGTGGGGGAGGATCCCCAAGCAGTTCAACGGGCAGATTATTCTTGAGAATAGGATATTGCTCTAAGAAAATTTTATCTATCTCACCTCTTTCATCCATATGCATATCATTTTCATGCTCAAGCAGATATTGCTCTAAAGGATCCGTAGGAGGTACGGCAATAGAGGCAAGAGCAATGATTTCATCCCTACCAGATGACTCTTTTTCATGGGGTTGTCTTCCAAACTTGGAGAAGTTAAATTCATGAGACACACCCTCGAAACTAACAGTGACAGTCTGCTTAATGCAATCAATGTGAGCATTGACAGTGTTGAGAAAGGGTCTACCGAATATGATGGGATAAAAGCTATCTTTTGCAGTAGCAAGAACGAGGAAATCAGTAGGATACTTCGTCTTAGCACACAGGACTTCTACGTCTCTCACAATTCCCAGAGGGCAGATAGTGTCTCTATTAGCTAGTGTAATGGTGACATCAATGGGTTCTAACTCAACAGGTGCAATCTCATCTTTGATTTCATCATATAGGGAACGGGGTATTGCACTAACACTAGCACCCATATCACATAAACCATGATACCAGTGATCTCCTATCTTGACAGAAACAACGGGCAGGCCAACTACAGGTCCGTATTTGTCTTCCGTGTGAGGTTTAGCAATTCTAGCAGAGTCCTCACAGAATTTGATAACATGCCCGTCTATGTCTTCGGCTAAGAGATCCTTGATAATAGCAACACTAGGTTCAACTCTAATTTCCTCAGGGGGTGCAAGTGGTCTAATGTAACCCCTACGTATCATAGTTGGAGCTTTAGAATAATCCTTTTTCCTAGTAGGGTAAGGTGGTTTCTCAGCGTAGGCACAAGGAACAATAGGATCACTAAAAGCAATGACTTTCTCCTCAACTAGATTGGGTTTAGCTATGTTGACTTCTACAGGGGGGTGATATTTAAACCACTTCTCTTTGGGAAGATCAACATGAGCAGCAAAAGATTCACATAGAGAAGCTACTATCTCAGAGTCAAGTCCATACTTAGCGCTAAAATCTCTAGAAGTGTTTGTTTCAACAAAAGATTTAACGCAATCAAACTAGAAATTCATACCTCACTCCTTACCTCCTTCCAGCTCCCAATCTTCAGAGTTATGTTTGATTCTTTCCAATAAATTCCACTTGTGGTCAATATCCTTCTTCATAAAACAACCGGTACAAGAAGTGTCAAGCATGGTACGATCTTCATGAGAAAGCCGAGCATAAAAGTTTTGAGTGATAATTTCTCTCGAGAGCTCATGATTGGGGCATGAATATAACATTGATTTAAGCCTCCCCCAAGCTTGAGCTATACTTTCCCTGTCACGAGGCCAAAAGTTATAAATATAATTCCGATCACGATGTACTAAATGCATAGGATAGAACTTTTGATGAAATTCCAATTTCAACCGATCGTAGTCCCATGATCCAGTATCATCACATAGACTATACCATGTCAACGCCTTATCCTTCAAAGATAAATGAAAGACTTTCTTCTTTACCTCATCCTCGGGCAAACCTGCAAGCTTAAATAAACCACAAACTTCATCTACATAGATCAGATGCTAGTCTGGATGTGAAGATCCATCTCCTGTAAAAGGATTAGCCAACAGTTTCTCAAGCATACCCGAAGAAATTTCATAAAAAATATTTTCAGTAGGTACCTCAGGTTGAGGAACAACTCCTCGTGCTTCCGTTCGTGGTGAAGATACCCCAAACAAATTCCTCAAAGGAACAGTTTCCATAGTGACAAGTGACAATAAATTTCAGCACAGTATATAAATGTCTCCTTACCAAATTCCACTTACCAAAGGCGCTTCACTCCCCGGCAACGGTGCCAGAAAAGAGTCTTGATGACCCACAAGTATAGGGGATCAATCGTAGTCCTTTCAATAAGTAAGAGTGTCGAACCCAACGAGGAGCAAAAGGCTCTGATAAACAATTTTCAGCAAGGTAATAACTGCAAGCACTGAAAGTAGCGATAACAAGTGATGGTGTAGCAAGGTGAAACGTAGCAAGCGAAAAGTAACAAGTAACAAGTAGTAGCAACGGTGCAGCAAGTGTCCCAATCCCTTTTGTGGCAAGGGACAAGCCTGAACAAAGTCTTATAGGAGGAAAAACGCTCCCGAGGACACACGGGAATTTCTGTCATGCTAGTTTCATCATGTTCATGTGATTCGCGTTCATTACTTTGATAGTTTGATATGTGGGTGGACCGGCGCTTGGGTACTGCCCTTTCTTGGACAAGCATCCCACTTATGATTAACCCCTCTCGCAAGCATCCGCAACTACGAAAGAAGAATTAAGACAACGTCTAACCATAGCATTAAACTAGTGGATCCAAATCAGCCCCTTACGAAGCAACGCATAGACTGGGGTTTAAGCTTCTGTCACTCTAGCAACCCATCATCTACTAACTACTCGCCAATGCCTTCCTCTAGGCCCAAATATGGTGAAGTGTTATGTAGTCGACGTACACATAACACCACTAGAGGAAAAGACAACATACATCATTGTTGGAAATATGCCCTAGAGGCAATAATAAATTAGTTATTATTATATTTCTTAGTTCATGATAATCGTTTATTATCCATGCTATAATTGTATTGATTGGAAACACAATACTTGTGTGGATATATAGACAAAACACTGTCCCTAGTAAGCCTCTAGTTGACTAGCTCGTTGATCAAAGATGGTCAAGGTTTCCTGGCCATAGGCAAGTGTTGTCACTTGATAACGGGATCACATCATTAGGAGAATCATGTGATGGACTAGACCCAAACTAATAGACGTAGCATGTTGATCGTGTCATTTTGTTGCTACTGTTTTCTGCGTGTCAAGTATTTGTTCCTATGACCATGAGATCATATAACTCACGGACACCGGAGGAATGCTTTGTGTGTATCAAACGTCGCAACGTAACTGGGTGACTATAAAGATGCTCTACAGGTATCTCCGAAGGTGTTCGTTGAGTTAGTATGGATCGAGACTGGGATTTGTCACTCCGTGTGACGGAGAGGTATCTCGGGGCCCACTCGGTAATACAACATCACACACAAGCCTTGCAAGCAATGTAACTTAATGTAAGTTGCGGGATCTTGTATTACGGAACGAGTAAAGAGACTTGCCGGTAAACGAGATTGAAATAGGTATGCGGATGCTAACGATCGAATCTCGGGCAAGTAACATACCGAAGGACAAAGGGAATGACATACGGGATTATATGAATCCTTGGCACTGAGGTTCAAACGATAAGATCTTCGTAGAATATGTAGGATCCAATATGGGCATCCAGGTCCCGCTATTGGATATTGACCGAGGAGTCTCTCGGGTCATGTCTACATAGTTCTCGAACCCGCAGGGTCTGCACACTTAAGGTTCGACGTTGTTTTATGCGTATTTGAGTTATATGGTTGGTTACCGAATGTTGTTCGGAGTCCCGGATGAGATCACGGACGTCACGAGGGTTTCCGGAATGGTCCGGAAACGAAGATTGATATATAGGATGACCTCATTTGGTTACCGGAAGGTTTTCGTGCATTACCGGAAAAGTTTCGGGCTCATCGGTAGTGTACCGGGAGTGCCGGGAGGGGTGCCGGGGACCATCGGGAGGGGTGTCACGCCCCAAGGGGTCTCATGGGCTATGGGAAGAGATAAACCAGCCCCTAGTGGGCTGGAATAAGTTCCCACTAAGGCCCATAAGGTTTGAGAAGGAAAAAACACAAGGTGGAAAGAGTTTCCAAGTGGGAAGGTGGAATCCTACTCCAAGTAGGATTGGAGTAGGACTCCTCCACCTCCAATTTCGGCCAAACCTTTAGGTTTTGAGGCTGCCTCCTCCCCTCCCTCCCACCTATATATACGGAGGTTTTAGGGCTGATTTGAGACGACTTTCTCACGGCTGCCCGACCACATACCTCCATAGTTTTTCCTCTAGATCGCGTTTCTGCGGAGCTCGGGCGGAGCCCTGCTGAGACAAGATCATCACCAACCTCCGGAGCGCCGTCACGCTGCCGGAGAACTCTTCTACCTCTCCGTCTCTCTTGCTGGATCAAGAAGGCCGAGATCATCGTCGAGCTGTACGTGTGCTGAACGCGGAGGTGCCGTCCGTTCGGTACTAGATCGTGGGACTGATCGCGGGATTGTTCCCGGGGCGGATCGAGGGACGTGAGGACGTTCCACTACATCAACCGCGTTCTCTAACGCTTCTGCTGTACGATCTACAAGGGTACGTAGATCACTCATCCCCTCTCGTAGATGGACATCACCATGATAGGTCTTCGTGCGCGTAGGAAAATTTTTGTTTCCCATGCGACGTTCCCCAACAGTGACATCATGAGCTAGGTTCATGCGTAGATGTCTTCTCGAGTAGAACACAAAAGGTTTTGTGGGCGGTGATGTGCGTTTTGCTGCCCTCCTTAGTCTTTTCTTGATTCCGCGGTATTGTTGGATTGAAGCGGCTTGGACCGACATTACTCGTACGCTTACGAGAGACTGGTTTCATCGTTACGAGTAACCCCCTTTGCTCAAAGATGACTGGCAAGTGACGGTTTCTCCAACTTTAGTTGAATCGGATTTGACCAAGGAGGTCCTTGGATGAGGTTAAATAGCAACTCATATATCTCCGTTGTGGTGTTTGCGTAAGTAAGATGCGATCCTACTAGATACCCCCGGTCACCACGTAAAACTTGCAACAACAAAATTAGAGGACGTCTAACTTGTTTTTGCAGGGTATGCTTGTGATGTGATATGGCCAACGATGTGATGTGATATATTGGATGTATGAGATGATCATGTTGTAATAGAAATATCGACTTGCACGTCGATGGTACGGCAACCGGCAGGAGCCATAGGGTTGTCTTTATAACTAACGTTTGTGCTTGCAGATGCGTTTACTATTTTGCTAGGACGTAGCTTTAGTAGTAATAGCATGAGTAGCACGACAACCCCGATGGCGACACGTTGATGGAGATCATGATGATGGAAATCATGGTGTGACGCCGGTGACAAGAAGATCGTGCCGGTGTTTTGGTGATGGAGATCAAGAAGCACGTGATGATGGCCATATCATGTCACTTATGAATTGCATGTGATGTTAATCCTTTTATGCACCTTATTTTGCTTAGAACGACGGTAGCATTATGAGGTGATCTCTCACTAAAATTTCAAGACGAAATTGTGTTCTCCCCGACTGTGCACCGTTGCTACAGTTCTTCGTTTCGAGACACCACGTGATGATCGGGTGTGATAGACTCAACGTTCACATACAACGGGTGCAAAACAGTTGCGCACGCGGAACACTCGGGTTAAGCTTGACGAGCCTAGCATGTGCAGACATGGCCTCGGAACACATGAGACCGAAAGGTCGAGCATGAATTGTATAGTTGATATGATTAGCATAGAGATGCTTACCACTGAAACTATTCTCGACTCACGTGATGATCGGACTTGAGATAGTGGATTTGGATCATGTACCACTCAAATGACTAGAGAGATGTACTTTTTGAGTGGGAGTTCTTAAGTAATATGATTAATTGAACTAATTGTCATGAACATAGTCTAATGGTATTTGCGAATTACGATGTAGCTTGCGCTATAGCTCTACTGTTTTTATATGTTCCTAGAGAAAATTTAGTTGAAAGTTGATAGTAGCAAACTTTGCAGACTGAGTCTGTAAAACCGAGGATTGTCCTCGTTGCTGCACAGAAGGCTTATGTCCTTAATGCACCACTCGGTGTGCTGCACCTCGAGCGTCGTCTGTGGATGCTGTGAACATCCGACATACACGTTTCTGATTACTACACAATAGTTCAGTGCAAGATACTTAATGGCTTAGAAGCAAGGCGCCGAAAACGTTGTAAAACGTCACGGAACATAAGTGATGTTCTAAAGAGATGAAATTGTGATTTCATGCTTGTGCCCTTGTTAAGAGGTACGAGACCTCCAACAAGATTCTTTGTCCACAAAGTAAAAGAGAAAAGCTCAATCGATGAGCGTGTGCTCAGATTGTTTGAGTACGACAATCACTTGAATCAAGTGGGAGTTAATCTTCCAGATGAGATGGTGATGGTTCTCCAAAAGACACTGCCACCAAGCTGTGAGAGCTTCGTGATGAACTATAACATATTGAGGATAGATACAATGATCCTTGAGCGATTCGTGATGTTTGACACTGCGAAAGTAGAAATCAAGAAGGAGCGTCAATAGTTGATGGTTTGTAAAACCACTAAGTTTCAAGAAAGGCAAGGGCTAGAAGGGATACTTCGTGAAACGGCAAAACAGTTGCTGCACTAATGAAGAGACCCAATATTAAACCCAAACCCGAGACTAAGTGCTTCCGTAATGAGGGGAACAATCACTGAGGCGGAGCAACTCAAGATACTTGGTAGATAAGATGGCTGGCAAAAGTCGAAAGAAGTGTATTTGATATACATGATGTTGATGTGTACTTTACTAGTACTCCTAGTAGCACGAGGGTATTGGATACCGGTTCAGTTGCTAAGTGATTAGTGACGCGAAATGAAAGCTACGGCATAAACGGAGACTAGCTAAAGGCGAGGTGACGATACGTGTTGGAAGTGTTTCCAAGATTGATATGATCAAACGTCGCACGCTCCCTCTATCATCGGGATTGGTGTTAAACCTAAATAATTGTTATTTCGTGCTTGCGTTAAACATGAACATGATTGGATCGTGTTTATTGCAATACGATTATTCATTTAAAGAGAATAATGGTTACTCTATTTTCTTGAATAATCACCTTCAATGGTTTATTGAATCTCGATCGTAGTGTTACACATGTTCATGATATTGGTGCCAAAAGATACGAGTTGATGATGATAGTACCACTTACTTGTGGCACTGCCGCTTGAGTCATGTTAGTATAAATTGCATGAAGAGGCTCCATGCTGATGGATCTTTGTACTCACCTGATTTCGAATCACTAGTGACATGCAAATCATACCACATGAGCAAGGCCTTGTTTTCATTGAGATGAAATAAGATAGTAACTTGTTGAAAGTGATACATTTTGATGTATGCAGTCCAATGGGTGCTGAGGCACGTAGTGGATATCATTATGTTCTTACTTCACTGACGATTTGAGTAGATACAGGAGTATTTACTTAATGAATCACAAGTCTGAAATGTTGAAAAGTTCAATTCCGTTTCAGAGTGAAGTTCGTCGTAACAAGAGGATAAACTGTCTACGATATGATCATGGAAATGAATATCTGAGTTATGAGTTTTGGTACGCAGTTAAGACAATGTGGAAATTGTTTCATAGTTCATGCCACCTGGAACATCATAGTGTGATGATGTGTCTGAACGTCATAGCCACGCACTATTTGGTATGGTGCATACTATGATGTCTCTTATCGAATTACCACTATCGTTTATGGGTTATGCATTAGAGACAACCGCACTCACTTTAAATAGGGCACCGCGTATTTCCGTTGAGATGACACAGTATAGACTGAGGTTTAGAGAAATCTAAACTGTCGTTTCTTGAAAGTTTGGGGCTTCGACACTTATGTGAAAAAGTTTCAGTCTGATAAGCTCGAACCCAAAGCGGATAAATGCATCTTCATAGGATATCCAAAACAGTTGGGTACATCTCCTATCTCAGATCCGAAAGCAAAGTGTTTGTTTCTAGAAACAGGATCCTTTCTCGAGGAAAGGTTTCTCTCGAAAGAATTGAGTGGGAGGGTAGTAGAACTTGATGAGGTTATTGAACCATCACTTCAACCAGTGTGTAGCAGGGTGCAGGAAGTTGTTCCTGTGGCGCCTACACCAATTGAAGTGGAAGCAGATGATGGTGATCATCAAGCATCGGATCAAGTTACTACAAGCCTCGTAGGTTGACAAGGTCGCATACTACTACAGAGTGGTACGGTAACCCTGTCTTGGAGGTCATGTTGTTGAGCAACAGTGAACCTACGAGTTATGGAGAAAGCGATGGTGGGCCCAGATTCTGACAAATGGCTGGAAGCCATGAAATCCGAGAGAGGATCCATGTATAAAACAAAGTGTAGACTTTGAAAGAACTACTTGATGGTCATAAGACTATTGAGTAAAGATGGATCTTTAAAAGAAGACAGACGATGATGGTGATAAGTCACTATTAAGAAAAGCTCGACTTGTCGCAAAGATGTTTTCGACAAGATCAAACAGTTGACTATGATGAGACTTTCTCACTCGTAGCGATGCTAAAGGTCTGTTGGAATTATGTTAGTTGTTGATGCATTATTTATGAAATATTGCACGTAGGATGTCAAAACATTGTTTTCTCGACGGTTTCCTTGAGCAAACATTGTATGTGATACAACCAGAAGGTTTTGACGATCCTAAAGATACTAACAAGTATGCAAGCTCCAGTGATCCTTCAATGGACTGGTGCAAGCATCTCGGAGTTGGAATATACACTTTGATGAGATGATCAAAGATTTTGGGTTTGTACAAGGTTTATGAGAAACTTGTATTTCCAAAGAAGTGAGTGGGAGCACTATAGAATTTCTGATAGGTATATGTGGTTGACATATTGTGGATCAGAAGTAATGTAGAATTTCTGTAAAGCATACAAGGTTGTTTGAAAGAAGTTTTCAAAGGAGTACCTGGATTACGCTACTTGAACGTTGAGCATCAAAGATCTATGGAGATAGATCGAAAGCGCTTAATAGAAGTTTCAACAAGATGCATGCCTTGACAAGTTTTTGAAAGAGTTCAAAATAGACCAGCAAAGAAGGAGTTCTTGGTTGCGTTGTGAGGTGTGAATTTGAGTAAGACTCAAAACCCGACCACGGCAGAATAAAGAGAATAGACGAAGGTCGTCTTCTATGCCTTAGCCGTAGAATCTAAAGTATGCCATACTGTGTACCGCACCTGAAGTGTGCCTTGACTCAAAGTATGTTGAGAGGTACAGAGAGTGATCCATGATTGAATCACTAGCAGCGGTCGAAATTTATCCTTAGTAACTAATGGACTAAGGAATTTTTCTCGATTATGGAGGTGGTTAAAGAGTTCGTCGTAAAGGGTTACGTCGATGCAAGCTTTGACACTAATCCGAATAACTATGAGTAGTGAAACGGATTCGTATAGTAGAGTAGATATTTGGAGTATTTCCGAATAGCACGTAGTAGCAGCATCTATAAGATGACATAAAGATTTGTAAAGAACGCACGGATCTGAAAGTTTCAGAACCGTTGACTAAAACCTCTCTCACGAGCAAGACGTGATCAGACCCCATAACTATATGGGTGTTGGATTCGTTGGAATCACATGGTGATGTGAACTAGATTATTGACTCTAGTGCAAGTGGGAGACTGTTGGAAATATGCCCTAGAGGCAATAATAAATTAGTTATTATTATATTTCTTAGTTCATGATAATCGTTTATTATCCATGCTATAATTGTATTGATTGGAAACACAATACTTGTGTGGATATATAGACAAAACACTGTCCCTAGTAAGCCTCTAGTTGACTAGCTCGTTGATCAAAGATGGTCAAGGTTTCCTGGCCATAGGCAAGTGTTGTCACTTGATAACGGGATCACATCATTAGGAGAATCATGTGATGGACTAGACCCAAACTAATAGACGTAGCATGTTGATCGTGTCATTTTGTTGCTACTGTTTTCTGCGTGTCAAGTATTTGTTCCTATGACCATGAGATCATATAACTCACGGACACCGGAGGAATGCTTTGTGTGTATCAAACGTCGCAACGTAACTGGGTGACTATAAAGATGCTCTACAGGTATCTCCGAAGGTGTTCGTTGAGTTAGTATGGATCGAGACTGGGATTTGTCACTCCGTGTGACGGAGAGGTATCTCGGGGCCCACTCGGTAATACAACATCACACACAAGCCTTGCAAGCAATGTAACTTAATGTAAGTTGCGGGATCTTGTATTACGGAACGAGTAAAGAGACTTGCCGGTAAACGAGATTGAAATAGGTATGCGGATGCTAACGATCGAATCTCGGGCAAGTAACATACCGAAGGACAAAGGGAATGACATACGGGATTATATGAATCCTTGGCACTGAGGTTCAAACGATAAGATCTTCGTAGAATATGTAGGATCCAATATGGGCATCCAGGTCCCGCTATTGGATATTGACCGAGGAGTCTCTCGGGTCATGTCTACATAGTTCTCGAACCCGCAGGGTCTGCACACTTAAGGTTCGACGTTGTTTTATGCGTATTTGAGTTATATGGTTGGTTACCGAATGTTGTTCGGAGTCCCGGATGAGATCACGGACGTCACGAGGGTTTCCGGAATGGTCCGGAAACGAAGATTGATATATAGGATGACCTCATTTGGTTACCGGAAGGTTTTCGTGCATTACCGGAAAAGTTTCGGGCTCATCGGTAGTGTACCGGGAGTGCCGGGAGGGGTGCCGGGGACCATCGGGAGGGGTGTCACGCCCCAAGGGGTCTCATGGGCTATGGGAAGAGATAAACCAGCCCCTAGTGGGCTGGAATAAGTTCCCACTAAGGCCCATAAGGTTTGAGAAGGAAAAAACACAAGGTGGAAAGAGTTTCCAAGTGGGAAGGTGGAATCCTACTCCAAGTAGGATTGGAGTAGGACTCCTCCACCTCCAATTTCGGCCAAACCTTTAGGTTTTGAGGCTGCCTCCTCCCCTCCCTCCCACCTATATATACGGAGGTTTTAGGGCTGATTTGAGACGACTTTCTCACGGCTGCCCGACCACATACCTCCATAGTTTTTCCTCTAGATCGCGTTTCTGCGGAGCTCGGGCGGAGCCCTGCTGAGACAAGATCATCACCAACCTCCGGAGCGCCGTCACGCTGCCGGAGAACTCTTCTACCTCTCCGTCTCTCTTGCTGGATCAAGAAGGCCGAGATCATCGTCGAGCTGTACGTGTGCTGAACGCGGAGGTGCCGTCCGTTCGGTACTAGATCGTGGGACTGATCGCGGGATTGTTCGCGGGGCGGATCGAGGGACGTGAGGACGTTCCACTACATCAACCGCGTTCTCTAACGCTTCTGCTGTACGATCTACAAGGGTACGTAGATCACTCATCCCCTCTCGTAGATGGACATCACCATGATAGGTCTTCGTGCGCGTAGGAAAATTTTTGTTTCCCATGCGACGTTCCCCAACAATCATATCAAAATACCGAACGAATACAAAATTCACATGACTATTATTAGCATGACTTATCCCATGTCCTCAGGAAAAAAAGTAACTACTCACAAAGCATAATCATAATCATGATTAGAGGTGTAATGAGTAGCATCAAGGATCTGAACATAAACTCTTCCACCAAGTAATCCAACTAGCATCAACTACAAAGAGTAATCAACACTACTAACAACCTTACAAGTACCAATCGGAGTCGCGAGACGGAGATTGGTTACAAGAGATGAACTAGGGATTGGAGAGGAGATGGTGCTGATGAAGATGTTGATGGAGATGACTCTCCTCCGGCGAGAGGAGTGTTGGTGATGACGACGGTGACGATTTCCCCATCCGGGAGGGAAGTTTCCCCGGCAGGATCGTCCTGTCGGAGCTCTAGATTGGATCTGCTCAAGTTCCGCCTCGTGGCGGCGGCGAAACCACGAAAAAGCTCCCTCTTGATTTTTTTCTGGAATGAAACCCTTTATATAGCAAAAGAGGGGGGCCTGTGGGCCGTCAGGGAGCCCACAAGCCCTGTAGCCGCCACCAGGGGGTGGCGGCTACCAGGCTTGTGGGGCCCTGGTAGCTCCCCTCTGGTACTTCTTTCGCCCAGTATTTTTTATATATTCCCAAAAAATTCCACGTTGATTTTTACGGCATTTGGAGTTGTGCAGAATAGAGGACTCAGACTTGCTCCTTTTCCAGTCGAGAATTCCAGCTGCCGGTATTCTCCCTCTTCAAATAAACATTGCAAAATAAGAGAGAAAAGGCATAAGTATGGTACCACAAGGTAATATAACAGCCCATAAAGCGATAAATATCAACATGAAAGCATGATGCAAAATGGACGTATCAGCATAGTCAGCTGGAACACCATATGCAATCACCTGCATAGTTGCGAAGATTTTTTGATATGCACTAAATCCCTTTAAGCCCGCGGCATTCCTTCTTTGAGTATAATACCGGCAATTTTCCTCGCAACCTTGAACAATTTTCACAAAGAGGGATTGGCGCATTCGGTACCTTCTCCGAAAGAGGTGCGAGGATATGTAGGATTCTCCGCGAAATAGTCTTGCATCAACATCTCGTTCCCAAGATGGCAATTTCGAGGAATGCACAAACGCCCGACAGTCGATCCTCGCCTCCTCTTCCGGTTCTCGTCTTCATGCTCCTTCACGGCAAGCACCATGACTAATGTCTGCTGACAAAAGGTCGCAATCATGGTCTCAACATCCGAGCCGTCCGAATCGAACGAATTGGATAGTAGGAACTTCTCGCACGGGGTCAACTCCATCTTCTCGCAAAGCTCGCAAAAACCACAAAAAAGGTACTAACCGACGGCGGGTGATCCCGGGCGGCGACGAGGCGGTGGTCGATCCCCGGCGGCGGCGGCGAGGGGGCGGCGGGGGTGGGGGGCTCTTCTCTTCTCGCCGGATCCGGAGGCGCGGTGCAGCAGCTCGCCTGCAGATAAGGCCGGAATCGCCGGCGGCGGACGGGCGGAAGCAAGGGCGGGGCGGCGGCGGAAGGAAGAGGAAAATAGTGCGGGCTGAAATGTCCTTCCCGCCAACAGCTTCTATGTGATGCAGGGCACCGCAACCGTGAGGGGAAAACCCGCATTTTTTCAGGTTGGGGTCGGAATTTGCCGCGTCCCCTAAATTTTTTTTTCGGACCGGAACGGGATGCGGGATCTGATCGGCCAGACTTTTTTTGCCCTAACCCGCATTTTGAAGGTTATTTTGCGGGTCGGGGGCGGATGAGGAGTCTGCTAGAGTTGCTCTTATGTAATTTCTAACGGAGCCCGCGCAAGCACCTTACTGAAGACACTGCCTGGTTGGATGATCGACCAAAAAGCCTTCGGTTTGTCCGGCCGGCGACGCATCTTCCGCAGCCAACTAGCAATAATTCCAAGCCTTGATCCCTTGCTTGGCAGGCACTCGTGCCCGTACGAGGATCTACCGTATAGCCCCAATGCTTTGCCATACATCTAATATGATTCATCCAACCCGACCTCATGAGCATCTTTCGTGCTGGTCACGTACAGCATCTGCTAAAGGATGCATGGTCGATCGCCCTTGCCGGAGACAGCATCAAGGAGATCGATGGTTGTTCCGTTGCTTGCTGGAGACAAGATGCATGGCACCGCCGAAAGAATCCTGCCGGCCGTATGGGCTGGCTCTCCTCTTTACTTGCCTTTGGCAGCGCTTTCGCTTTCGCCGGTAATCCCCTGCGGCAAGGCAAGCACATTCGCCGGTCGCTCGCTGGCTATAAAGCACCTGGCCATGGATCTTACAGTCCCCATCAGCAGCCAGTCGCTTCACTCACTCACTGATCGCCTGCAGTGCAGATTGATCGGAGCTAACAGAGATCTCTCACCGAGAAGCTTGAAGCGATGGCGGCGGGTCTGCAGGTGTTCGGGCAGCCGGCGTCGACGGACGTGGCCCGGGTGCTCACCTGCCTCTTCGAGAAGAACCTCGAGTTCGAGCTCGTCCGCATCGACACCTTCAAGAGGGAGCACAAGCTGCCCGAGTTCATCAAGCTAAGGGTACGTGCATATCATCATCCCTGCCTTCCCATCCATCCATCCATGGTGCACTTTCTTATAATTTGGCTTTTGATTATATATTAGTATATTTCTAACGTTGTGGATCGCCGGTCTCGATCTGCAGGATCCAACTGGGCAGGTGACCTTCAAGCATGGTGACAAGACCCTTGTTGGTAAGAAGCAGAGTTGTGATTTTCTGAAGAAAATAACAGCACACCGACCACTAGCTTGATTGAAGGATTTAATTACGCTATGACGAATGTGGCTCTTCTCTTCCCTGTGGCAGATTCAAGGGCGATATGCCGGTACCTGTGCACCCAATTCCCGGAGGACGGCAACCGCGGGATCTACGGCACGGGGTCGCTGGAGCGCGCGTCCATAGAGCAGTGGCTCCAGGCGGAGTCCCAGAGCTTCGACGCCCCGAGCTCGGAGCTGGTCTTCCACCTGGCCTTCGCGCCGCAGCTCAACATGATCCCCGACGAGGCCCGCATCGCGGAGAACGAGAGGAAGCTGCAGCAGATGCTCGGCGTCTACGACGAGATCCTGGCCAAGAACCAGTACCTCGCTGGCGACGAGTTCACGCTCGCCGACCTGTCCCACCTGCCGGCCTCCCACTACATCGCCGGCTCCCAGAGGGGCAGGAAGCTCTTCACCTCCAAGAAGCACGTGGCCAGGTGGTACGACGCCATCTCCAGCCGCCCCTCCTGGAAGCAGGTGGTCAAGATGCAGCACGAGCACCCCGGCACCTTCGAGTGATCGGCGTCCGTACGTCGTCGATCGGCAGCATGCATGCATGCATGCATGAATCTTCCATCGGGCTTCACACCGTGATGTCTCCGTACGCCGTCAAGGTCCCTCTCGTCTACGTCCGTTCGTTCGTTGTCGTGTTGGCTAGAATAATGTGAAGCCCTAATTAAAGCGCGCGGTGTCTCTCGTAATGTCTTCCATTTTTGCAACGCCATTGTCCGTCAAGGGGTTGTAACGCTCAGTTGCTTTCAGTTCAACAAATAAATTGTTCCCAGTCGATCGAACCTTCTTGCTCCTTTGTCTTGCATGTGACTTGATTTGACAAGAGCTTACTTTGTACTCCCTCCCTAGCTAAATATAAGTCTTTTAAGATATTTCACTAGGTGTCTACATACGGAGCAAAATAAATGAATCTATATTTTAAAGTATGTCTATATGCATCTGTATATAGTACATTAGTTAAACCTCTAGAAAGACTTATATTTAAAAACGGAGGGAGTAGATGGAGGCATTAATATGCTCTAATAGATGTTGCATGATGACAATGACCCAATGAGCGCTACAAATCTCAAATTGCGTATATGGGTACTTGTGATGTTCACACTCTTCCAATGGATTATCTGGGAATACTAGTAGATCAAGGCCTCCTTTGGTTCAAAGGAGAAGTGTTGAAAACACATAGGAATAGGAAATTTTCCAAAGGTGGCATTATTCAAGCCTTTTGTTCAAAGGAATGTGGCAAAGGATAATGGATTTTAACTTTTCTTTTGTCATAGTTTAAGAAGGAAAACACATGTATTTACCAATCCAATTGGGCCTCTTTTCCAAATTTCTACGCATGAAAAACATCAGTAAGGCTGTTTTTTTTGCCCCATATATAGTAACCACTCAAAAAAAAACTAGCATGCAAATTATAAACTTTCATGTTGTTTGACTTTGATTTGATTCACGTTAGTAAAGGCTTGGCGATGCAATAGTGTGTGTGTGTGTGTGTGTGTGTGTGTGTGTGTGTGTGTGTGTGTGTGTGTGTGTGAGAGAGAGAGAGAGAGAGAGAGATGTGTATAGCCACTCTGCTAGATAGTGGATCCGTTAGAAATGAGATTCCCTCAGATGACAGCTTTCAACTTTCGAAGGTTTTAAGAGCATTTTTTATACTCTTTACATGAATTAGGGTTGTTGTAGTAAATTGGTAATCGGGATTTTTAAATATCGGTCGACTAAGACATAACCAACTCTCAATCAATGCAATATGCGTGAGTTTTTTACATGGAGATGCGTGTGTTTTTTAAGAAATTTTATCTTTTATATTTTGTATGTTCTCTTATTTGTATGAGACTTGATTAAATCTTGATCAACTGAGATTTGGCCGCACCCACTAGTAATATCTCTCTCTCTCTCCACACATTGCATGAGCAGGGATGCTATAAGTGTTATTGGAAGTCTTTTTCTTTTTTCTGAAAAGGAAACACATTAATATCGTGAAGATATTAGTTACAACTAACCTCTGCACCAACAAAAAGTCTCAGAAACATCCAGGATGCACACAAAGAAAAAAGAAAATAAAAAACAAACAAAACGACCTCGTCACAGTGATCAACTCTTCTATGTAGCAGCACACAAACCATCATAAAAAACAACACCTAAAAAACATAAAAGGTCTCCAAAATCGACACCTTCAAGACAAAAACAGTGCACAAGCGCCGTTGTTTCTCGATCTAAGATCTTAAGTTTTCATCTCGGTGAAAGTATGAACTCTTAAAACAATACTTTCAACAAGGCAATTGTCAGATACAATCAATGAAGGTCATACCTTAGCTTTTTACCGTGAAAGTCACAACTCGGCATCCCAGGAGCACCAAAAAGATGAAATTCTCCGGTGTTCTTGCCCCCACTTGTCGCGGCTGCTTCTGAAAGTTATCAAACACCTAGCTGACTCCATCGCTTCCAATGCCCCCTTCTCCTTAATGGTCCTCCGATCTCAGTCACCATGACTTCCTCCACCGTTGTCTATGCCATGGAAATCGACATACCAACATGTCACATGGTGTCAACAAACAACAAAGCTTTGCGTCACACCTTCATGGCGTCGTCTAGACTGATATGTATGCACATGACCGGATTCTATCCGATCCAGATATCCTTGGGCAAGATCTCCGACAACGGTTTCGAAACACGTCAATGGCCAGATCGAAGAGGATCGATCATGCAGATCGTTGTCGTTCTACGAGAAGAGCACTAGGACCGCCACCACACTACCGCCTCCGCCACGCCGACGCCATCGCCACCACGAGGAGGATGCCGGCCCGCGCTGTCCACATCCCGCATCGCTGGCTGAAGACGGACACCGGATCGGGGCAGATCCCGATCCTCCATGCCCCTCGCCTGCACGGTCTGCCACCTCTAAACCCGTCGTCCGCCGTCGGTCCTGAGCGCCGCCGCACCACCGCGTGAACCTCACCATCGCGGCGTCCCAACCCAACTGCTCTGTCCCGTGGCGGAGGCCCTGGGCGAGAAGGCGTAACGTCCCGCCGTGTCCTGTGGCGGCGGTGAGGGAGGAGGGAGGGAGAGGAGGGTGCTGGCGGCGGCGGCGGGAGTGCCCTCCCCATCGCCCACGGGAGAGCGACGTGGGAGGGTAAGATCCTTTCCTTTTCTTTTTCCCTGAATATCTTCTTTTGTCTCTTTTTGCTTGCTTAACTGGGTTCGTATCTGTCATGTCACGAGGTTCTGATCTTACATGCACGTGGTATGGTGATGCTTTCATCTACCCCTAGTACTCTTCCATCATCTCCATTAGTGCTTGTTAACATGTTAGCACATATGGTAAGATCAATGGCTGCACTTTACACTCCAATCTTCATACATAAGCCGTATATATTTGAAGTCCGCTTTTACACTTTCTCTCTTAAATCTTCAGATCTTGCTCAGCGCCCACGCTCATTTTGCTTGTGGCTACAATCATGCATCCATGCTGCCATGGCAGTGCCCCACACACACACTGAAACACAAGACAATCTTGTGAGTGACATAGATAACCCTCCCCTTTCCCTTTGGCGCCCACCCATCATCACTTTGCTCTTTGCCTCTTTTTTCCCTTTTGATTTTCCCAGGCTTTAGATTCACCCTTGGACAAGCAAAGCATTTTGTTCCCATGGGCCATGGCTTTTGGCGACTATATAAGCACACTGCAGCGATCCAAACCAGGCATCGCTCACACATTTGCAGCAGCATTCCAATTCAGTCTCGAGCTTCCGCTTCACACTCCGGTTGAGTCGAGTACAATGGCGAGCGTGAAGGTGTTCGGGTCGCCCATGTCGGCGGAGGTGGCCCGCGTGCTCATGTGCCTGTTCGAGAAGGACGTGGAGTTCCAGCTGATCCGCGTCGACGCCTACCGCGGCCCCAACCGCATGCCCCAGTACCTCAAGCTCCAGCCCCTCGGCGAGGCGCTCACCTTCGAGGACGACAACCTCACCCTCTCCGGTAAGCTCTAAGCTCCAATCGGCGGCTGGCAATGTAGGTAGAATACATGCATGACTCACGATGGTTTCTGGTGGTGGTAACCATGCGTGCATGCAGAGTCGAGGGGCATCCTGCGGCACATCTCCCACAAGTACGCCAAGCAGGGCAACCCGGACTTGATCGGCACGGGGGCGCTGGAGCGCGCGTCCATCGAGCAGTGGCTGCAGACCGAGGCGCAGAGCTTCGACGTCCCCAGCGCCGAGATGGTCTACAGCCTCGCCTTCCTGCCGCCCGCCATGCCGCAGAAGCTCAACAACGGCGGCGACGGCAACGGCAATGGCTACGGCGCCAACGGCAACGCCATTGGCGGTAATGGCAATGTGGCCGCAGTGAACGCGTCGGTGAAGCGCGTGGCGGCGGGGGCGGCGGGCACGGCCAAGGAGGAGGAGATGCGGAAGGTGTTCGAGAAGAGCCAGAGGGAGCTGGAGAAGCTGCTGGACATCTACGAGCAGCGGCTGGAAGAGGCGGAGTACCTGGCCGGCGACAAGTTCACCATCGCCGACCTGTCGCACCTGCCCAACGCCGACCGCCTCGCCTCCCACCCGCGCTCCAGCCGCATGTTCCAGCGCCGCAAGAACGTCAGCCGCTGGTGGGACAAGGTCTCCCAGCGGGAGGCCTGGGCGTACGTCAAGAGCCTGCAGCGCCAGCCGGCGCCCAACGGCGCCGGCGCCGACGCCGCGCAGAACCAGCAGCAGCCGCGGTCCGGCGAGGCGCGCAACGGCAGCAACAACTACCAGCGCGACCAGTACGCCGACGCGCGCGACGGCGGCAGCAGCAACAACAACAGCAACTACCAGCGCGACCAGTACGCCGACGCACGCGACAGCGGCAGCAACAGCAACAACTACCAGCGCAACCAGTCCGGCGAGGAGCACGACGGCAGCAAGCACAGCGACTACCAGCAGAGCCGGTCGGGCGACGCGCGGTACTGATCGACGACGAGTGCGAGCCATATACCTGAGAATGAACTGATAATGTGTTCCCGTCTCTGTCTGATCGGCTGCAGGCCTGTCCAGTTCGTCGCAATTTGCTTCTTTTGTGGGTGCAGGCCTGCCTGCACGTCTGTGTGTTTTGTTTGCACTGCTACTGTTTTTTCCCCTACCTTTATTTATCGCAATGGGCGTCTATGGTGTAATAAAATGTTTGCCACTTTCTTGATGAAATTGAAGATTTTGTTTATGTGCAAACAAAGTCCAAATTTATTTTCCTTGCAAAGGATTCAATTACTTTTATTTTAGGAATGCATAAGTTTTTTTTAACACAATACATATGTAAATGCTCATACATACACACATACGCCCCAACCCTCTAGCCAACAGTTCACCATCCCTGCTGATCCAAATATCTTTTTTTAGGGACTCTAGGACCGAATATCTAGGTGGGCCGGCTGTAGAGAAATAAGTATTGGGCTTATGTTCTGCGATTAAAAATAGATATACATGAAAAAAATCTCCGGGTCTGTGCGGGCCATGGCCCATTCATCCTGGCTTTAGCTCCACCACTAAGTTTGCTCCCTCAATTTTTTTTTTATAATTATAAGATCAATTGTAATCTCCAGTCGAGTTAGATCCACTTCAATTCACCAGAAGTAATGGAACCCACAAACCACGTACTATAATCCCAAATGCCAATTCCATTTCGAGTGAAGCTACACCTATGGATTTTTACGAGGGAATTACGGACCGAGGTATGGAAAGTGAAACCTAGTGAAATTGAGGGGGAGGGAGCCAATTAGGAGGGGACAAGTCGCTCCATAGACGACTTCATGTTGTAGGTCAAGCATTTTCGTTCCACTCCTCCAACTCCCTTCCTTGACTTCGGACCCACTTGATTGTCGTATTTCATTACGGTTGCTTACGGTTTTTACAAGCCCCTCATTTGAATATACTATCACATTCTAAAGAAAAGTCCGTAACCTGCTAACATGTCAATACTCTCATGATAGGGATGCCAACACACATCATGACAATGATGATTGCGTATCCTCGCGATCTGCAGCTCATCCGCTCATGGAGATTGTGGTTGTGATATGGAAATAAAGGTTATTATTTCAAGCCGATGGATATATCACGAAATTGACTCTGTTTTTTTAAAAAAGGAGGCACCGCCCCGAAATTGACTTTGTTGTTCACTAGTTGGACTCAAATGTAACATTAGGTCTAATACTATTGGATGGGCAAGTTGTAAGTGGAACGAACCTTGGCTTCCCCCATGATTCCACACTTTGTGCACATATGCCCTTGTTTTATGTACTATCTCTCACATTTGAGAAAAAATAAACAAAATTATTAGTAGAATTTTGCCCATGGTATGAAAAGTTCGAATCATCCACCTCACACCTTTGATTCCTAGCTCGACCATTGGTTGCAAGCTTGCATCATTTCAAAGCTTAATTACAATAGAAACATCTCTTTTAAACATTAAAAAGTTAGGCATAGTTACTTAAAATTTCGGGTTGAAACTAGGACTCCCGATGGTTGTGTGCACCATGGAACCCTATATCCGAATCAGATATCCGGCCACTCACGTGCTGCCATGTACATATTGTCATGAGATGAGAGAGAAAAGAGATTCACCCGTGCACGGGAGCACTCCTGCATGCATATGTCGTTGGTTCAGTTGGAGATCCGAACACATGCAAAATTGCATTCCCCGTATATGCGTAGTATTTGCTATTCCGTGAACGATATCAATGTATTATGACAGGTCATCAATCCACTTTATGTCATGCCACCATGTAAAGGACTTTGTGTAGTGCTTCTGTAATTTTTGGGATCAATATAATAGAAACCATGGCATAAAGTGTCTCTCACATTACCTCTCCTCTCTCCCCCTCAAAATCTACCAATTTAATTTCCTTACAGTTTAGAGGGTGCATATGTTGTAAACCAAACTTATGTTTTTATAACTTTTTTACTTATTTGAACCCATGGCACCAAGACCTTTAGAACAAGATCAATCTTGGATACATTTCAAACCAGTGGCAAAACTACACACTGTTTATGATGTTAACTGACATCACAAAATTTGCAAAACACACTAAGTTTCTATTATATTCATCACAAAAGCTACACCAGTACTAAGAATTTATATTTGATTGACATCACATGTTTGTATGCCTAGCACCGCCACCGTGTCGAACACGTTAAATTTGAACATTTAAATCCACTTTTCACTTAATATATTTTCAGTGTGCGAAACTAGTTTCTTCAAATCAGTGAAATCAATTTCTTGAAATGAGTGAGTTTTTTTAAATGAGAGGAATTATTTATATGAAGTTCAATCATTGTCTTAAAATGAGTGAAATGTGTTTTCAAAATGATAAAATCAGTTTCTTGAAATGAGTAAACTTTGTGTTTTTAAATGCGTGACTTTTTTAATTGCGTGAAATCGGTATTTTAAATTGAGTGAAATGTAATGTTTGAATTTAGTGAAATTAGTATTTTGAAATGAGTGAAATCTGATAGTTAAAATGAGTGAAATTATTATTTTTAATTAATAAAATAGATTGTTGGAAGGAGTGAAATCTGCTTATTTTTAATTGAGTGATTTTTTTTAGAAATGAGTCGAATATATTCCGTGAAATTTAAACTTGTTTAAAATATATTCGAAATAAATCTTGGTTTCTAGATGATGTCATCAGGGATACAAATATGTAAAAATAAAATAAAAAATATTTTTTATTAAAAGAATATCAATGACTTAATATCGCGCAAGCAAATAGTCTGCTAGATTTTATATGGGTAGAGTCGTTCTGTACTGAAGGGGATGAGTTTTGCATTGCGGAGCCAAGACGACTAACGTGTCACTATTTCGCGGCTAATGCTGGCACACAATTTCTAAGCGTATGTGACAGGTTAGGTGAGTATTGTACATAGCAGCGTCATGATAAAGCATTAGAGAATAGTTTGTCTTACATCTCGGCCAGGCATCTCGGTGCCGGAACGAACGGGTGTACTACAACGGGAGAATTTTCAGTTTCCACGAGATGTCCCCACTCTTGTGATCAAGCCCCGTGATCGTGCCTCACACTATTCCATCCGAAGCATAGTCTCAAACACGAAATAAATACTTTTGACATTTTTTTAGGGGAAATGATTATAACTAGAAGGATTAAGCGTGCGTTGCTGCACCGTTGATGTTGTTATGTTTTTATAAGATAAATTAGCCTATTTGTTTTTGAAATATAGGTGCATTAAATTTTTAGAAAGTCAAAGCTCTCCAAGTTTGACCAAATTTATAGAAAACTATATTAATATTCACAATATCAAGTTGTGGTCATTAAGTTCATCATGAAATAAATCTTCATATTTTATTTGTTTAGTATCGTGGATGCTGATATTTTTTACTCCGAACTCAGTCAAAGTTAAATAAATTTGACTTTTCAAGAAAAAAAATACACCCTATATCTTGGAACCGAGGGAAATTTTGATTTGGCTAGTGTGAGAGGCGATAGCCTATCTTTTTTATTTTATTGATAATGCGGTGTTTTGATGGGTCTTTGATGGTGTGATTCTGTGTTATGTGCTAATCAATCGATATTTACATCGGAAAAATTTCCGAACCACTGTCTACATGTACTATTTTGGTGTTACAATAATATATTTCTAGTTGGCAAGCGGTGCACAGGATTGATATATTATTATAAATATATTGTTGTCCATCAATTTTAAAAATCATTGACCGAGTCAAAATCATGAATCCAATCCCAAATCAAATATCTCAACCGAATCAAAACGCTTCAAAATTAAGGAGCATAGTGAATTGAATAGAAGAGTTTGTTAAAAAACATTTAACCCGGTCAAAATTGAGTAACCAAATTTCATTTGAAGACCTCAATTAATTGTCGGGCCTTCAATCTTAGGAAGATTAGTGATACTGTATATTAGTCGACCGATCCAGTGCGGGGTGTCTCCCGCGTCCTTCACTCGACATGTTTCCTAATGGACCGCGCACGTTTTTATCTTAGCTCAACAACAACAGTGTCATTGTACAACGATCGTAACGCTTTCTGTCGGCGCATCGTGTGTGGAGCTATCGGAGATGGAGTTGCAATTTCTGCAACATGGTCTGTTATAGCAAATTAGATGCCATCAAGATGCTATTGTAAATTTTGCAACAACAATTTTATTGTAGAAAATTAAAGAAAAAAGAGATTGTGCAACAAAGATTATGTTATAAAAAAATAAAAATAAAAAGTTTTACAACAAAAATCCTATTGCAAAAATGCGTGCAACAAGAGTTTTGTGGCAGAGGGAAAAAAACGACACCAGCAATTCCACCAAGGACTTGGACGGCACGCGAAGCGGCGGATCTTATAAAAAATTCCACCGACTGACACGTAGCATGCCTCATTTTAAAAAATAAAATTGCTTTATTCATTAAATCTTGAAATTATCTTTCCAAGCAAATGGTTTTATTCGGTGGCTGTCTGGCTGAGGCAGGCCTCGGCTTGCGTTTTCAGGTCAAGCCTTTCGGAAGGTTTGCTCGTGCCGCCATCCGCCACCCGCCGGCAATAAGCGGCAAGAGACAGACAGCCAAGGGAGACCGCGCGCCCGGTCACGAGGAGCTGCTAGTGCTAGTGCTAGTGCTAGGTGACACACAGCCAACGTATCAAAGTTGACGGTTTGTCGAGTCCCACAGCTCCAGTCTCCACCACGCATGCAGCACAAATGTGTTGATTCTCCGGTGGCGGGCTGGCGCAGCTACCACCATCCCGTTCAAAGAGTTACGGCACTGACCAACCCCCTTCGTTCGTCATCCTGCATCCATGCATGCATGCATGCCATCCTTGAACAAATCGTCATCGCCATGCCTATATATGAACCAGACGCACGTACACAGCTCACCTCAAACCCACCACAACGAGCAAACAAGCCGCACCACTCTCACACAGTCACGTACACGCACACACACACGAGCCGTCTGCGGCCATGGCGACGTTCACGGCGCGTCGGGGCGAGCCGGCGCTGGTGCGGCCGGCGAGGCCGACGCCAACGGAGACGAAGGCGCTCTCCGACCTCGACGACCAGTGGACGCTGCGGTTCTACGAGTCCATCGTCGGCTTCTTCCGCGCCGCGCCGGGCGAGGCGCCGCCCAGGCCGGGCAAGGTGGCCAGGGGCGTCAAGGCGGCGGTGGCGGCCGCCCTGGTGCACTACTACCCGATGGCCGGCCGCCTGCGGAGGCTCCCCGGCGGGAACAGGCTGGCCGTCGACTGCACGGGAGAAGGCGTGGCTTTCGTGGAGGCCTCCGCCGACGTGCGGCTCGAGGACCTCGGCCAGCCGCTGGTTCCGCCGTACCCGTGCGTCCAGGAGTTCCTCGGAGACTGCGGTGACACCAGGGATGTGCTTGCCAAGCCTTTGCTCTTCCTGCAGGTAATGTAATGTCTCTTTTTAACTGTACTTCGTTAATCAATCGTTATATTTTGCTAAGTAGTATGTAGCATTCTTGACCTAACCGTATATACATAATGTGTTATGCAGGTGACACAACTAAAATGTGGAGGGTTTGTCATTGGGCTTCACATGTGTCACTGCATTGCTGATGGTTTTGGTATTCTTCAATTTATCAAAACTATAGCCGATTTTGGAAGTGGCGAACTTATCCCAACCACTTTGCCCGTGTGGAAAAGAGATATCTTCACAGCGCGCATGCCACCGTCCGTCGCTCATGTTTACCCGGCGTATAAACCATTTCTTCATGGGTTAGAGTGCTCAGGAGACGACGTGATGCTATCAACTCCCCCAGAATGCATGGAAGTGCAATATCTATTCTTTGGGCCAAATGAGATAGAAATTCTGAGAAGCCACGTCCCAGAACATCTCTCTAAATCGACTACAACATTTGAGTTGATTACGGCTGTGATGTGGAGGTGCCGCACATTGGCACTGGGCTATGAATCTACTCAAAAAGTCCGTGTCATGTTTACATTAAATACACGTGGGAGAAGCATTAACGGTGAAAGCGCTGTCCCGCGTGGGTACTATGGGAATGCACATTTCTCTCCTATGGTCGAGGTCACCGTCGAGGAGTTGGCTGCAAAGCCGCTCGGGCATATACTTGAGCTCATGCGCCAAGTCAAGTTGGACACCACGAAGGACCGCATCAAGTCAATGGTGGATTTGATGGCGTTGTGGCGAGAGCGGTCACCTTTTGGTATGGATAGAACATATGAGGTTAGTGACACAAAGTGGGTTGGAGGCAATGCGCTGCAATTTGGGAAAGCCGAGCTGGTTGCTGCTGGCACACCACATGCTGGAGATTTCACTTCAAAGCTGATAAGCTATCATACCAAGTGTAAGAGTAAAGATGGCCAAGACTCAACTGTGGTATCAATCCTGCTACCAAAACCAGCAATGGAGAAGTTCACAAAGGAGATGGCATTTTGGCTCAAGAAGTAAAATGGACATATCGTAACAAGTCCATATGTTGCATGTGTATGTTATTTACTTCATTTAGTATTAAGGTCCAAACACCGACCATAGTTGGTTATATGCTACCATGAAAGTCGTGGTGTATTGTTTGAATGATTGTATCCTTACTTATGTTTTTTTCCAAATTAGTAAGCAAATATGAATAATAATACCCCCTTTGAAATAAATATTGAGGATTCAAATTCCAATTTTAGTCGACTAACTGTATTCATGTGATGGAAAGTTGTAAAATTATTACTATACTATTTGCGAGTCCGAACTTGCTTGTATTATGTGTTTCCATGAAAACAGAGTCAATATGACGTTCACTCCTTAGGCTTTGTTTGGTTCATAAGTCCTAAAACTTTTTTTAGTCCCAACTTATAAGTCCTAAGTCCCTAAAAAGTTTTTACATGTTTGGTTCCTAGGACTTAACATGGACTAAAAGACCATATTACAACTATAAGTCCCTATAAGACTCTCCTTGAGAGTCTTATTTCATAAGTCCCAAATGCCTACTTTAAGTCCCTATAAGTCCCTCATGTTTGATTTAGATGGGACTAAAAGAAACTTATAAGTTCTAAGTCCCTAATAAGTCCCTGTAACCAAACACCACCTTAGTTTTATGGAGACGGAAACTCCAAAGTCGGAGGTGGAGAACGTGGGAAGTTATCCTTTTCATGATGGGATATTTTGCGGTGATTTTCTTTTTCATGTGCTACCACTGGAGACGCGTTTGCATGGGCTGGGCTATTTCCTCTTCTGATACGAAAAAGTGGTGTTGGATGCGAGCGTGGCCCATCATGCGATGGTCGTCCTACCAAGGGAGAGAGGGGAGTCGAAGAGGTTGAACTATCAGATCCTCCTTTAATAATAAAGATAATAGAGATGAGCATCGTGAGAGGTTTTTTATTTCTTTTGGTTGTTAGTCCAACAAACCACCGATCAAGCATCAATATGGACTTGCAATTAAATGACTATCATCTTTTTTGGCCGTCATTCTAAATATGTCTGTCATAGTAAACATTACCAAATACTCCCTCCGTTCCTAAATATAAGTAGTTTTAGAGATTTCCTTAGAAGAGATGTATATAGACATATTTTAGACTGTAGATTTACTTATTTTACTTCGTATGTGGTCTAGTAATACAATCTCTAGAAAGACCTATATTTAGAAACGGAGGGAGTATATGAATGTTGAGTGCAATTCTATACTTATCAAACATTTAATATAGACATACAAAATTAATTTTCTATCATTTTTTTCTGGCCTGTTTTTTGGTAAGTTTGTCATGGTCAACATCTCAGAGTGGATTATGATCATCCTCCTCCATCTTCTCTTTTGAGTACTGCAACGGTAGGCGGCTGATAATTTCAGACAACCAAGTATTGTCCAAAACATAATGGTTATTTTTCAAAATGCAGGAGTTACACATATTTCACCAGCGAAGAGGGTGTATACGTGTATATATCAACGCTTGCGACCGTATCGTGTTTAAAAAAAATATGCTTCCCCTAGAAAACAACGTAAATAAGGAGGCCAGGAAATTGAGAACAAGCGCAGATGTACAAACCCAGGCAGGGTTTCAACAACACATGACGCGAACAAATTTAAACTTGGCTCACTCGAGAAGTGCTCCAGATTTATTTTGTGGTGCACACGTAGGAGGTTGGTGGATCAGTTGTGCAGCAGCAGGAGCTTGTCGTCGTTGTCCCTGGGCTTGGCGAGCGCCTGCCTGGTGCGGACGCGCGCCTGCAGCCGCGCCATGGCCTGCATGCAGTGCACCGCCACCTCCGCCTGCCGCCGCACGTACGCGCCCCTCGCCACCGCCTGCAGCCTCACCAGGCTCCTCAGCGCCTTGAACGCCCGCCGCGCCTGCATGCAGAAACCAAAACACAGTTTAGACATGCGGATCAATCAAGCGTGGAGGTAGGTACCGATGTGGCATGGCGACATGGCGAGCAGTAGCACGCGCGCACGCACCAGGTGGGCGCGGAAGTAGGCCTGGATGGTGACGGCGGCGACGTCCTCCCGAGAGAAGCCCTCCCGGCACAGCAGCGCGTACTCCTCGTTGGAGCAGACCGACGACTCGTCCTCCTTCGCCGGCGCCGGCTCCACGGCCCTCGGGAGCGGCGCCGCGCTGTGGACCGCCTTGGCGACCTCGCGCGTGTTGGTGCTGCTTTCGCGGACGGTGCTGGAGGCTGCGCGCGCCGTGTTGCGCGGCGCCTGCGCCGCCGCCTTGCTGGCGGAGCTGAGCCAGCGGCGCCGCGCGGTGCCCGACTTGGACTTGGCGTTGCCGGCCTGCGCGGGCGCGGCGCTGGTCACGCAGCACACGCGCTGCGTCCGCCCGATCGGCGTCGAAGGGGTCCGCGGCGTCCTCGCGGGGGGAGGAGCCAGCGCCGCTCCAGCCGAACCAGCAGCTGCCGCAGGAGTTGTCGCCGGAGGAGGAGCGACCGGAAGCGCTCCAGCCGCCGCAGCAGGTGCCACGGGAGTCCTCGCAGGAGGAGGAGCAACCAGCGGCACTCCAGCCGACGCAGCAGCTGACACGGGAGCCTTCACAGGAGTAGGAACCGGCGCCGCTCCAACCGATGCAGCAGCTGTCACGGGAGACCTCGCGGGGGCAGCGGGTGCCGCCGCGGGCGCCGGCGCCGGTGCCGGAGTGAAGCGGCGGACCTGCTGCGCGCGGCGCGGGGTGCGGGAGCGGACGCCGCAGAGGCGCCTCGCGGAGGGCGTCTTGGGGGTGCGCGGCGTGAGGACGGCATCCCCGGTGCCGCAGCAGCTGGTGAGCGGCGTGCGCACGCTGCTGTTGTCCGCGTCGACGGGGGCGAGGCCGCCGCCCCCGGACGGGCGGTGGTGGGGGCCGATGCAGCATATGCACGCCGCGCTGCTGCGGCGTCGGGCGTCGCCGGAGGGCTTGGACGGCATGAGGCAGCACATCGCCCGACTCCTGGCCATGGCAAAGTCGTCGCTGGCGTGCCTGATCGAGTGTGGGTGCTAGTGCTACCTGCTACGACTTGTGGGAATGGCCGGCGAACCCGTATAAATGGGGCGGGAGCCGGCCGGAGAGGAGGGAGAGGACCGACGCGATGTGCGTGCCTCTACGGACGTGTGTGTCTGTCGGCGTCGGCGTCGGCGTGGCGGTTTTGTTTAGGGTTAGCGCGTGAGATCGGGGACAGCTTTGTGAGGCGACGACGAGAACGTGGCGGGATGAATGGATGAGACATGGAAATCGGAACTGAGTTTGAAAAGAAAATGAAGAAAGGCAATGTGGTCAATAGAGCCGAAAACCCCGGTTCTGGCCCAGAGCAAGTATGTTATCAAAAAAAAAAAAAAAGTCCCGCTCAGCTACCGGGCAAGAAAAAAACTGCGAGGGCTATGGGCCTGTTTGGTTGCTACAAGAAACTATATGCCTGAGAAAATTCCGTAGAAAAATGTTCATGAGAAAAAAGTGCCCCCTGAAATAAGCCTGAGTTGGCTTTCATTTCAATGAAATGAAGCCGGGACAGATGCCCTTTTCCTCTGAAAAAATAAGCATGAGTTGGTGCTGTTTTTTGCCTGACCAGGCACGTGTTTTTTCTTTTGTTTCTTGTTCATTTTCATACATGAGGACTTTTCACATACACGCTAAAGATGTTTGTATATAGCTTCAAAATTTTCAAGTTACTTCTTACAAAAATAAACAGTGAACATATTTTCTATAAATAAATGTTGATAATTTGTCAAATGCACATTGAATGAATTTTTAATACTCCTTTCACATTGTTTAACTCACATTGATATTTTTCATAAATATCATGAACATTTTAGAACATTCAAAACATTATTAAAATTTAAGTATTTATATTAAATATAATAAAAGATTTTTTATGGTACATAGTATTTTTTACATTACAGAAACATTTTCTTACATTGTATGTATTTTCCTTGAAATGACACAAACATTTTCCTGACATGTGTGAACAAATTTATAAAAACGGTACTAACATTTTCTTGAGTGGTACGAAACATTATCTAAATTATGCACACAATATTTTAACACTTTATAAAAACATAATGTCACATATATTTTTAAAGTAGTCCAAGAATTTTATTACACGGCTTGAACATAATTTAATTGCACAACGAAGGCTTTTAATTATTTAATCAAACTGGGTGCTATGATGTAGTACCATGCATACAACAACACCAAACTTTTAGGTTTCCTCAATAGCAGGATGCATGAAGTTTTAATATGTTTTTTCTACTATATGTTCCTGGTTCGGGTTTTCATTTTTTTTCATTCTATTTCCTGCAAATTTATTTTCTTTTTATATTAAAAAGAGTAACATATTTTCTTAATTTTAAATGTCATTTTAACATATAAAAATAAATTCAGATTTTATGAAATAATGAAAAAAATCATTAATGTTTCTTAATTAGCGATCACATTTTCAGATCCCAAACATTTATTATATTCATGGAAGAAACAACTTCTATTCATGAATATTTCATCAGATTAGCAAACACATTTTGAATTTCGGAACTGTTTTAAGAAATCACAAAAATATTTTTGAAATCACAAATATTTCTCAAAATTCCTAAAAATTGTTATGAAATCACGATTGTGTTTTGAAAACCACAAATATTTTCGTAGACATGAGCATTCTTTTTAATTTGTCAATGTTTTTCGATTAACTAACACTCTAAATTCGTAGCCTTTTTCTAAATTCGTCAATAATATTCAAAAACGTATTATTTATTTTTAATTTTGGATATATTTTTATTTCTGAACATTTTCAATTACTTTATAAAGTATATTTAAATAGAAAACTTAACAAAAACCGAACCCAAATATCGCATGTGCCACATGGCTACAGTTGTGCGTTTGCGCCACACCAAGTGTCCGACAGCTATTTCTCGCCTTAAGCCGGACACGTTCGTATATCTCAATTAAGGATCTACAGTATCGACCCTACCCAATCAAGACTTTTAAAACAAATACTCCCTCCGTCTTAAAATAGTTGTCTCAACTTTATACTAACTTTAATATAAAATTATATATTAAGCTTAAGATATTTATTTTGGGACGAATAGAGTAGGAAGTATAAGGAGAGGTAAGACAATTCAATCCTAGGTCTCTCGGATGATTATAGTGCTGCAAATCAGTGCGTTACTACCATGCACGCGAAATCCTGTAGGGTGCAATATACTTGATACTCTAGTGCTGCAAACATTTTAATAGACTCTACATTTGAAATATTTATTTCTTCACCATTTTTGTTTGGTTTGTTTTCTCTTCTTCATTTTTGTTTGGTTTCCCTTTCTCTGCTTCATTTTTTGTTTGGTTTTCTTGTTTTTCCACTTTCTTTTTCTTATTCTTTTTGTTTTCACTCTATATTATGTGTATGTCAAAAAAAGCGATCAAATTTTTTGAAATAGTTGTTCAATATTTTAGGACGCTGATAACGTCCATACGTGTGGTGGGAGCAACAACCCCACACGTCAATAACACACAGATTGTAGTTACATCATCGCATGCATGCATGTGGATTTTTTTTGGATTTTCAATTTTTAAAATGGTTTTATCTTTTAAAGGACAAATTTGATTAAAGATCGGTTTTCACCATTAAATCCATCGCGACGAGATCATCGAAACAAAATCTCATATCAATATGTTTTGACGACTTTTTTGGTTAAAAGTTGCCATTTCTATTGCACATGAATTGCTATGGTGTTTACACTGAAGTTGTCATGATACGTTTCAGCTATTTTTTTCTACCTTTAAAAATAAATTTTGACATATTATAAAACGGGGAATTAAGAAACTAGACTTGCCATGAACCATAAACTAGAATTACCATGGTGAATTACTTTTTTTAACACAGTACAAACGAAAGCGCTCATACATATGAACATACCCTCAGATGGTGAATTACTTAAATTTGCCATGGTTCATACAAAAAATAATTTTCATGGTCAAAGTACTGGAATTGTCATGGTCAAAATATTAAAATTGTCATGATCTATAAACTAAATTTGCGATGATGGATTATTAAAAATTCCATGCATTAAATTAGCTGTGGTTAATCACTAAAAATTGCAATGGTCAATTAATAATAATTACCGTAAAAAGTAGTTGAAAATATAATTAAAGCTTTAAATCTAGAAGAAAAAAATAGATAGAGCATGTCATGAAAACTTCAGTGTAAACACTATGGCAACTACTGTGTAAACATCATGACAGCTTTTGACCAAAAATAATTTTATTGAAACATATCAACATGGGATCTAGTTTTGAAGATCTCGTCGAGGCAGATTTAATGATGAAAACGGATTTCTAATTGGATCGTTTAATTAGGAGATAAAACATTTAAAGCCAAAATCAAAAAAAAATATTGTTTATGTTATCTGTTTTGAGGTGGCAAATTGGATGATAATGGTGGCGTTTCGGCCATATTGCTTCGTGCCACACGAGTGGACGTTAACATTTTTCATATTTTAATACCTATTTTATATATATCAAATACTTTTTCAACAGTTTTCAAATACATGTTCAACATTTTTGAATACTAATTGAACATTTTTCAAGTACTATTTCTACATTTGAATACTTGTTTAACCTTTTTTAAATACTCTTTCAACATTTTTAATAATTATTCAACATTTTCATATATTTTTTCAACAATTTAGTTTTTTACATGTATTTTTGAAAAATGTTTTTTGTAATATGAAAAAATATATATGTAGAATATTTTAGTGTATAAATAAAAATACAAAAAGCAAAAAAAGAATAGAAAAAACTAGACTTGTTGTGTCCTCCTGTGCGGCTGGGCCGGCACACCTGGAGCTCCCCCCCGACGCGAGGCTTCCAGCTGTCTAGCTTAAAGCGAGAAATAGGGGCGCCCATGTCCTACACGCTCATGACCATAACATATACCCCTTAAAAAGGGTACAATAACATATCATTGTGGTCGCCCATGCCTTGAGAGTTTTCTTTCCTATTTTCAGTTCAGCTAATTTATTTTTCTTCAAAAACAAGACATCTACGATTTATTTCCACTTTTGCCTTCCGTATTTATTTATTACTTTTCTTGTTTATTATCTTTTTATTAATATTTTTTCTAAAAAACACTACCATTTTTTCAAATTCTTGGACATTTCCTAAATTCACAAACATTTGGTGCATACGTAAACTTTTTTTTATGTCAGGAGAACACTACGGAAACTTGTGATGAGTGGTTCGCCAATGGACTCACCCACCTCTTACGCTAAGAATCAAGATGTGGCCATCGCTCGATAGGTCATCGCTATAAGCGATACATATCAATGCCGTGCCATCTGGGCATTTGGACAAGAGGTAAAAATAACCCACCTTGTCCACTAACGGAAAAAAAGCACTAACCCCCCTTGAACATTTCCCTTTTCTACTCCCTCTGTTCCAAAATAACCGTCTCAACTTTGTACTAGCTCTAGTATAAATTTGTACTAAGCTTAAGACACTTATTTTAAGACGGAGGGAGTATAACATAGGGAAATTCGTCTGTCCTCCAACAACACAGGTATATCATTGATTGGAAATTATACTATCCGCCATCCTTTACCAGTTTGGTCTTTGGGGGAACTGGTCGATCTCCATTAATTATGATTGTTGACATTCATCTGTCCCATATTTAAATCTCATAGAAGCTTTGTTGTTTAGGAAGGAGTGGGTATTCAAATATATTGCTCATAATCATATACATATATTTTTGCACCTATTTGAGTTTTTTTTTTGTAAATTGGCCAGTGCATACAATTTGGTACTAGGGTTTCCTTCATTTCAAGATCCGGCTAGTGCAATTTAAATAAATATAATAAATATACAAACCCACCTTCGGTCTACAATAATGCCCCATATCGATGATTTTGCTCTATGACCTAAGAAATCTCAACCGAGGGATTTCAAAATTGTCTAGTCTCAGTCTGAATCAATGATTAGACGGCATTAGTGTGATCTTATGTCTATGTACCTACGCAAGAGATATAAATATATGCTACGAGCCTATAAGACGGCGACAAGTTCATAATGGCATGTGCTTAGTGAATGGCTTGCCAACAAGTTGGCATGATGCTAATATCTTATAAGCATGTACATATGTACAGCTGATTATATGGCTTTGGGGGAGCTTTTCTTGTTTGCCTCGATCAAGAGCCACATTCTCCAGTGATCATTAGTAGGTCGAAAGATATTCTCGGATGCACGAGAAAGGCTTCACGCCCGGCTTTTGGCAGATCAATGCCACAACAAACGGCCACCACTTGATATTCTACCAAGAAAACCTCCAAATTGTGGCCGGAGACTACAAGTGCTGTCTTACATAGCGTAGAAGGGCGCATGCACATACGAGTATTTTTGATTTCACAAGTGGGATGGCCGTCACCAACACAAAAGACCCTAGCAATTCCTTTTGTATTGCACACAAAGTAGCTCGTCAACATTAAGAAATGCAGACTGGATCGCGGAGGAGATCGGACAGGGGCGGAAAATGGAAGTGGGGTTAGCTACAAATTCGCTGGCCTGCAAGTGTGCAGAAACGGGTAAGTCGGATTCGGCAGCAAAATTTAAGTGCTAGCTAGGCGGAATCGGTTCTGCGAATTCAGCAATTTTTCTACGCACCAATTGCCTGCCTGCCTGCCCAGCAGAATTCGCTTTCGGTTTATTTGTTTAAAAACAACCGCACGGAAAAGCAGAATCGAATGCCCGCGTCTTTCCCGTCTCGGCTTTTTGGCAGTTAGGGTTCTCCACTGACAACGTATATCGCCTTCCTATGCCATGCATGCTGAGGAGGACAGAGATCGTCACTTTTGATAGTAATAGTATGTAATAGCTGAGCAGAATTTGCTTGTGCATGGTCAAGTCAAAAAAAGAGAGAGAGAGAGAGAGAAAAGACCAAGGCAAGGGTAAAACTTGACCACGAGTGGATGTGATGGCGCACTTGTTCCCAACAGATTTACTTTCGCAGATCAAATCTTTGCTGGAATCTGTTCGATGCCAACGTTGACCGCAGGGCGACAGATCAAGGGTGGTGGTGGAACGTCTCAGGCTTAGGGTATCGCAAGGTCATCCTCCCCTACTCTCCCCTGAATGTCTATCGTAGAGAGTCTCTAGGCTATTTGGACAGAAAAATACACTCCAAAGGCATCCCGCAAGGACGGGTTTGGTAGCCTGCATAAGAACATCTATAGCGGGGCATAGTAAATATGACCTTTTACACGTCCGCGAACGCGTCCGTCGAGTAATCGGGCGTGTTTCATATTTGTCCGTCCGCGTAGCCACATACCTTATTTTCTTTCTCATATGTCCGGTTACTTGCACGTGATTAATGAAGATGAAAGGAGAGAAAGAAAAGAATGAATAAATAAAAAGAAATATGGTCCAGGACGGGGTCGCATCCTACGGGACGGACTCATTGGACGCGTCTGCGAGCTCTCATATCCTCCTTATATTTGTCCTTAATATAAGGCGCCGCGGACAACCGGGACATATAAGTATGATATTAGGGATCATATTAGTTCACTTTGTTTCTTCTCTCTCTTCTGTCCGGTCACTGACCGGGCGCGTCCGCGGGCGTATGATATGTCATTTTAGACGTCCAGCTGTAGATGCTCTAAAGCTCAACCAGGCGTCCGCGGACGTATGATATGTCATTTTAGGCGTCCAACTATTTGGTTGTCCGCATACACTGTTCGGCCTGCATGACACAAACTTTAAAGCATCTCCGAGTCGGGGCCCAACAGCTACGCCCGAATCGGCAACTTCTGGAGAGCCAGACTTGGGCGAAGCAGGGGAGGGTAACACGGCACTGAGCTCGCGCAATCAGGCAAATGGTGCGAGCTCGCGCGGGTCTCTGAAACCGACCGTTACCCCCCCCCCCCCTCCCGTGAGTTGCAGCCATGGCATGTGTGAGTTGAATCACTCCTTTCTCTGTGTTCGTTGTAGCTAGATCTGAGAGGATGTGGTGGTAGGGTTAGAAGTGCAAACATGTAGTAGGATTGATTTGTGCATCGATGGGTCAGTAGATGGTAGATTGTGATGTTGTGGTAGCTATATGTGGTGGATTCATAGCTAGTTGTGGTGGATTTGTAGCATGTTAGAGTAGCTATTTGTGATGAACACACATGATGTTGTGTTAGCTGTTGGTGATGGATTTATAGCTAGTTGTGATGTATGCTCCTATTTTCATAGATCGTTCGGTTGTGATGTTGTGTGTTATGCTTATGGTCAATGCGTACTATGATTGTAGTGTTGGAGAACGTTGCATGGGAAACAAATGATGTCCATCTACGAGAGGAGATTTGGATCTACATACCCTTGTAGATCGCACAGCAGGAAGCGTTTAAGAAACGCGGTTGATGTAGTGGAACGTCTTCACGTCCCTCGATCAGCCCCACGAACCGTCCCATGAACCGTCTCGCTATCCATCCCACGAACCGTCCCGCGATCCGTCGCACGAACCATCTTGCGATCCATCTCACGATCCGTTCCGATCTAGTGCCGAACGGACGGCACCTCCGCGTTCAGCACACGTACAGCTCGATGACGATCTCCACCTTCTTGAGCTAGCAAGAGGGGCGGAGAGGTAGAAGAGTTCTCCGGTAGCGTGACGACGCGTCGGTGGTGCTGATGATCTACTCCGGCAGGTCTTCGCCTAAGCTCCGCAGAAATACGATCTAGAGGAAAAACTGTGTGGTATAGGGTCGAGCAGCACGTGGCAAAGTTGTGTCTCAAAAACCCTCAATACCTCTAGTATATATAGGAGGGAGGGAGGGGAGGAGGCAGCCTCAAACCCTCAAGGTTTGTCGGAAATTGGAGGTGGAGGAGTCCTACTCCAATCCTACTTGGAGTAGGATTCCACCTTCCCACTTGGAAACTCTTTCCACCTTGTGTTTTTTCCTTCTCAAACCTTATGGGCCTTAGTGGGAACTTACTCCAGCCCACTAGGGGCTGGTTTATCTCTTTCTATAGCCCATGAGACCCCTTGGGGTGTGACACCCCTCCCGATGGTCCCCGGCACCCCTCCCGGCACTCCCGGTACACTACCGATGAGCCCGAAACTTTTCCGGTGACCAAAACAGGACTTCCTATGTATCAATCTTTACCTCTGGACCATTCCGGAGCTCCTCGTGACGTCCTGGATCTCATCTGGGACTCCGAACAACTTTCGGTTACCAACACCAATAACTCAACTATACCGAAACGTCACCGAACCTTAAGTGTGCACACCCTGCGGGTTCGAAAACTATGTAGACATGACCCAAGACACTCCTCGGTCAATATCCAATAGCGGGACCTGGATGCCCATATTGGATCCTACATATTCTCCGAAAATCTTATCGGTTGAACCTCGGTGTCAAGATTCATATAATCTTGTATGTCATTCCCTTTGTCCTTTGGTATGTTACTTGCCCAAGATTTGATCGTCGGCATCCGCGTACCTATTTCAATCTCGTTATCGGCAAGTCTCTTTACTCGTTCTGTAATACAAGATCACATGACTTACACTTAGTCACATTGCTTGCAAGGCTTGTGTGTGATGTTGTATTACCGAGTGGGCCCCGAGATACCTCTCCGTCACACGGAGTGAAAAATCCCAGTCTTGATCCATACTAACTCAACGGACACCTTTGGAGATACATATAGAGCACCTTTATAGTCACCCAGTTACGTTGCGACGTTTAATGCACACAAGGTATTCCTCCGATGCCAGTGAGTTATATGATCTCATGGTCATAGGAACAAATACTTGACACGCAGAAAACAATAGCAATAAAACGACACGATCAATATGCTACGTTCATAGTTTTGGGTCTTGTCCATCACATGATTCTCCTAATGGTGTGATCCCGTTATCAAGTGACAACACTTGCCTATGGCCAGGAAACCTTGACCATCTTTGATCAACGAACTAGTCAACTAGAGGCTCACTAGGGACAGTGTGTTGTCTATGTATCCACACATGTATTTGAGTTTCCAATCAATACAATTCTAGCATGGATAATAAACGATTATTATGAACAAGGAAAATAATAATAACTAATTTATTATTGCCTCTAGGGCATATTTCCAACAGTCTCCCACTTGCACTAGAGTTAATAATCTAGTTCACATCACCATGTGATTTTAACGAATCCAACACCCATATAGTTCTGGGGTCTGATCACGTCTTGCTCGTGAGAGAGGTTTTAGTCAACGGTTCTGAAACTTTCTGATCCGTGTGTGCTTTAAAAATCTTTATGTCATCTTATAGATATTTCTACTATGTGCTATTCGAAAATACTCCAAATATCTACTCTATTATACGAATCCGTTTTACTACTCATAGTTATTCGGATTAGTGTCAAAGCTTGCATCGACGTAACCCTTTACGACGAACTCTTCAACCACCTCCATAATTGAGAAAAATTCCTTAGTCCATTAGTTACTAAGGATAACTCTGACCGTTGTTCAGTGATTCAATCCTGGATCACTCTCTGTACCTCTTAATAGACTTGTGGCAAGGCACACATCAGGTGCGGTACACAACATGGCATACTGTAGAGTCTACGACTAAGGCATAGGGGACGACCTTCGTCCTTTCTCTTTCTTCTGTCGTGGTCTGGCTTTCGAGTCTTACTCATATTCACACCTTACAACACAGCCAAGAAGTCCTCTTTGCTGATCTATTTTGAACTCCTTCAAAAACTTGTCAAGGCATGCATTTCATTTGAAAGTTCTGCTTAGCATTTTGATCTATCTCCATAGATCTCGATGCTCAATGTTCAAGTAGCTCTATCCAGGTATTTCCTTTAAAAAAACTTTCAAACAACCTTTCTGCTTTACAGAAATTCTACATTACTTCCGATCAACAATATGTCAACCACATATACTTTATCAGAAATACTATAGTGCTCCCACTCACTTCTTTGAAAATACAAGTTTCTCATAAACCTTGTACAAACCCAAAAGCTTGATCATCTCATCAAAGCGTATATTCCAACTCCGAGATGCTTGCACTAGTCCATGAAAGGATCGCTGGAGCTTGCATACTTGTTAGTATCCTTAGGATTGACAAAACCTTCTGGTTGTATCACATACAATCTTTCCTCAAGGAAACCGTCGAGGAAATAATGTTTTGATTTCCTATGTGCAATATTTCATAAATAATTCAGCAACTACTAACATAATTCCAACATACTTTTAGCATCGCTACGAGTGAGAAAGTCTCATCATAGTCAACTCTTTGATCTTGTCAAAAAATCTTTGCGACAAGTCGAGCTTTCCCAATGGTGAACAGTCACCATCATCGTCTGTCTTCCTTTTAAAGATCCATCTTTACTCAATAGTCCTACGGCCATCAAGTAGTTCTTCCAAAGTCTACATGGATTCTCTCTCGGATTTCATGGCTTCCAGCCATTTGTCGGAATCCGGGCCCACCATCACTTCTCCATAGCTCGTAGGTTCATTGTTGTTCAACAACATGACCTCCAAGACAGGGTTATCGTACCACTCTATAGTAGTACGCGACCTTGTCGACCTACGAGGTTTGTAGTAACTTGATCCAAAGCTCAATGATCACCATCATCAGCTTCCACTTCAATTGGTGTAGGCGCCACAAGAACATCTTCCTGCACCCTGCTACACACTGGTTGAAGTGACGGTTAACTAACCTCATCAAGTTCCACCACCCTCCCACTCAATTATTTCGAGCGAAACCTTTCCTCGAGAAAGGACCCGTTTCTAGAAACAAATACCTTGCTTCCGGATCTGAGATAGGAGATGTATCCAACTGTTTTGGATATCCTATGAAGATGCATTGATCCTCTTTGGGTTCGAGCTTATCAGACTGAAACTTTTTCACATAAGCATCGCAACCCCAAACTTTTAAGAAACGACAGCTCAGGTTTCTCCAAACCATAGTCTATATTGTGTCATCTCAACGAAAATACGCAGTGCCCTATTTAAAGTGAATGTGGTTGTCTCTAATGCATAACCCATAAACGATAGTGGTAATTCGATAAGAGACATCATAGTATGTACCATATAAAAATAGGGCGTAGCTATGACGTTCGGACACACCATCACACTATGGTGTTCTAGGTGGCATGAATTGCAAAACAATTTCCACATTGTCTTAACTGCGTACCAAAACTCATAACTCAGATATTCATCTCTATGATCATATCGTAGACAGTTTATCCTCTTGTCACGACGATCTTCACTCTGAAATAGCTTTGAACTTTTCAATGCTTCAGACTTGTGATTCATCAAGTAAATACTCCTGTATCTACTCAAATCGTGAGTGAAGTAAGAACATAACATATCCACTGCGTGCCTCAGCACTTATTGGACTGCATACATCAAAAATGTATTACTCCCAACAAGTTACTCTCTTGTTTCATGTGGCATGATTTGCATGTCTTCAAGTGATTCAAAATCAAGTGAATCCAAACGATCCATCTGCATGGAGTTTCTTCATGCGTTTATACCAACAGGTATGGTTTGCATGTCTCAAATGTTTCAAAAATGAGTGAGTACAAAGATCCATCAGCATGGAGCTTCTTCAAGCATTTTACACCAACATGACTCAAGTGGTAGTGCCACCACTAAGTGGTACTATCATTATTACTTTGTATCTTTTGGCACCAATATTATGAACATGTGTAACACTACGATCGAGATTCAATAAACCATTGAGGGCAATTATTCAAGCAAATAGAATAACTATTATTCTCTTTAAATGAATAATCGTATTGCAATAAACACGATCCAATCATGTTCATGCTCAACGCAAACACCAAATAACAATTACTTAGGTTTTACCACCAATCCCGATGATAGAGGGAGCGTGCGATGTTTGATCACATCAACCTTGGAAACACTTCCAACACATATCGTCACCTCGCCTTTAGCTAGTCCCCGTTTATACCGTAGCTTTCATTTCGAGTTACTAATCACTTAGCAACCGAACCGGTATCCAATACCATCGTGCTACTAGGAGTACTAGTAAAGTACACATCAATATCATGTATATCAAATATATTTCTGTCGACTTTGCCAGCCTTCTTATCTACCAAGTATCTAGGGTAGCTCCGCCCCAGTGACCGTTCCCCTCATAACAGAAGCACTTAGTCACGGGTTTGGGTTCAATCTTGGGTTACTTCATTAGAGCAGCAACTGGTTTGCCGTTTCATGAAGTATCCCTTCTAGCCCTTGCCCTTCTTGAAACTAGTGATTTTACTAACCATCAACAATTGATGCTCCTTCTTGATTTCTACTTTCACAGTGTCAAACATTGTGAATCTCTCAAGGATCATCATATCTATCCTTGATATGTTATAGTTCATCACGAAGCTCTAGCAGCTTAGTGGCAATGACTTTGGAGAACCATCACTATCTCATATGGAAGATTAACTCCCGCTTGATTCAAGCGATTGTTGTACTCAGACAATCTGAGAACATGCTCAACGATTTGAGCTTTTCTCCTTTACTTTGTAGGCAAAGAATCTTGTCAGAGGTCGTATACCTCTCAACAAGGGCTCGAGCATGAAATCTCAATTTCATCTCTTAGAACATCTCTTATGTTCCGTGACGTTTTCAAAAACGTCTTATGTGCCTTGCTTCTAAGTCATTAAGTATTACGCACTCAACTATCACGTAGTCATCAAAAACGTGTATGTCAGATGTTCGCAACATCCACAGACGATGCTCGAGGTGCAGCACACCGAGTGGTGCATTAAGGACATAAGCCTTCTACGCAGCAATGAGGACAATCCTTAGTTTTACGGACTTAGTCCACAAAGTTGCTACTATCAACTTTCAACTAAATTTTCTCTAGGAACATATAAAAAATAGTAGAGCTATAGCGCAAGCTACATCGTAATTCGCAAAGACCATTAGACTATGTTCATGATAATTAGTTCAATTAATCATATTACTTAAGAACCCCCACTCAAAAAGTACATCTCTCTAGTCATTTGAGTGGTACATGATCCAAATCCACTAACTCAAGTCCGATCATCACGTGAGTTGAGTATAGCTTCAGTGGTAAGCATCTCTATGCTAATCATATAAACTATATGATTCATGCTCGACCTTTCGGTCTCTTGTGTTCCGAGGCCATGTATGCACATGCTAGGCTCGTCAAGTTTAACCTGAGTGTTCTGCGTGTGCAATTGTTTTGCACCCGTTGTATGTGAACGTTGAGTCTATCACACCCGATCATCACGTGGTGTCTCGAAACGACGAACTATCGCAACGGTGCACAGTCGGGGAGAACACAATTTAGTCTTGAAATTTTAGTGAGAGATCACCTCATAATGCTACCGTCGTTCTAAGCAAAATAAGGTGCATAAAAGGATTAACATCACATGCAATTCATAAGTGACATGATATGGCCATCATCATGTGCTTCTTGATCTCCATCACCAAAGCACCGGCACGATCTTCTTGTCACCGGCGCCACACCATGATCTCCATCATCATGATCTCCATCAACGTGTCGTCATCGGAGTTGTCGTGCTACTTATGCTATTACTACTAAAGCTACGTCCTAGCAATATAGTAAACACATCTGCAAATACAAAACGTTAGTTTAAAGACAACCATATGGCTCCTGCTGGTTGCCGTACCATCGACGTGCAAGTCGATATTAACTATTACAACATGATCATCTCATACATCCAATATATCACATCACGTCATTGGCCATATCATATCACAAGCATACCCTGCAAAATTAAGTTAGACGTCCTCTAATTGTTATTGCATGTTTTACATGGATGCTATGGGTATCTAGTACATCGCATCTTACTTACGCAAAAACCACAACGGAGATGTGCAAATTGCTATTTAACCTCTCCAAGGACCGCCTCGGTCAAAACCAATTCAACTAAAGTTGAAGAAACCGACACCCGCCAGTCATCTTTATGCAACGAGGTTGCATGTCAATCGATGAAACTAGTCTTTCGTAAGCGTACGAATAATGTCGGTCCGGGCCGCTTCAATCCAACAATACCGTTGAATTGAGAAAAGACTAAGGAGGGCAGCAAATCGAACATCACAGTCCCCAAAACCCTTTGTGTTCTACTCGAGATAACATCTATGCATGAACCTAGCTCATGATGCCACTGCTGGAGAACGTTGCATGGGAAACAAAAAAATTCCTACGCACATGAAGACTTATCATGGTGATGTCCATCTACGAGAGGAGATTTGGATCTACATACCCTTGTAGATTGCACAGCAGGAAGCGTTTAAGAAACGCGGTTGATGTAGTGGAACATATTCACGTCCCTCGATCAACCCCACGAACCGTCCCATGAACCGTCCCGCGATCCATTCCATGAACCGTCCCACGATCCATCCCACGAACCGTCTCGCGATCCGTCGCACGAACCATCTTGCGATCCGTCTCATGATCCGTTCCGATCTAGTGCCGAACGGACGGCACCTCCTCGTTCAGCACACGTACAACTCGATGACGATCTCCACCTTCTTGATCTAGAAAGAGGGGTGGAGAGGTAGAAGAGTTCTCTGGCAGCGTGACGGCGCGCCGGTGGTGGTGATGATCTACTCCGGCAGGGCTTCGCCTAAGCTCCGCAGAAATACGATCTAAAGGAAAAACTGCGTGGTATAGGGTCGAGCAGCACGTGGCAAAGTGGTGTCCCAAAAACCCTCAATACCTCTAGTATATATAGGAGGTAGGGAGAGGAGGAGGCAGCCTCAAACCCTCAAGGTTTGGCCGAAATTGGAGGTGGAGGAGTCCTACTCCAATCCTACTTGGAGTAGGATTCCACCTTCCCACTTGGAAACTCTTTCCACCTTGTGGTTTTTCCTTCTCAAACCTTATGGGACTTAGTGGGAACTTATTCCAGCCCACTAGGGGCTGGTTTATCTCTTCCCATATCCCATGAGACCCCTTGGGGCGTGACACCCCTCCCGATGGTCCACGGCACCCCTCCCGGCACTCCCGGTACACTACTAATGAGCCCGAAACATTTCCGGTGACCACAACAGGACTTTCTATATATCAATCTTTACCTCTGGACCATTCCGGAGCTCCTCGCGGCATCCTGGATCTCATCTGGGACTCCAAACAACTTTCGGGTACCAACACCTATAACTCAACTATACCGAAACGTCACTGAACCTTAAGTGTACAGACCCTGCGGGTTCGAGAACTATGTAGACATGACCTGAGACACTCCTCAGTCAATATCCAATAGCGGGACCTGGATGCCCATATTGGATCCTACATATTCTCCGAAGATCTTATCGGTTGAACCTCAGTGTCAAGGATTCATATAATCCCGTATGTCATTCCCTTTGTCCTTGAGTATGTTACTTGCCCAAGATTTGATCGTCGGCATCCGCACACCTATTTCAATCTCGTTACCGGCAAGTCTCTTTACTCGTTATGTAATACAAGATCCCATGACTTACAATTAGTCACATTGCTTGCAATGCTTGTGTGCGATGTTGTATTACCGAGTGGGCCCCGAGATACCTCTCCGTCACACGGAGTGAAAAATCCCTGTCTTGATCCATACTAACTCAACGGACACCTTCGAAGATACCTGTAGAGCACCTTTATAGTCACCTAGTTATGTTGCGACGTTTAATGCACACAAGGTATTCTTCCGGTGCGAGTGAGTTATATGATATCATGGTCATAGGAACAAATACTTGACACGCAGAAAACAATAGCAATAAAACGACACGATCAATATGCTACGTTCATAGTTTTGGGTCTTGTCCATCACATGATTCTCCTAATGATGTGATCCTGTTATCAAGTGACAACACTTGCCTATGGCCAGGAAACCTTGACCATCTTTGATTAACGAACTAGTCAACTAGAGGCTCACTAGGGACAGTGTGTTGTCTATGTATCCACACATGTATTTGAGTTTTCAATCAATACAATTCTAGCATGGATAATAAATGATTATTATGAACAAGGAAATATAATAATAACTAATTTATTATTGCCTCTAGGGCATATTTCCAACATGTAGGCCATAACCACGCATATGCAAGATCTTAATCAAACCCTTGCCCTGTACGACAACCAGTTCGGTGCATCCTATGTCGAGGACTCGTGGCCCCTCCTCGATGAGCACATGCCTGCTGATTCAAAGGTGTTCAAGGTATCAGTCGGTGGTTCCCTTTTTGTGCCAGTTGTGCTGGTTAAGACAATTACCGCTGCACTGATGGAAGGAGCAAAGGCAAAGAAGGATGGTACGGGGAACAACATGAAGTGGCAGCCATTCATGTCCATGTTCTTGTTGAACAAGATGTGTGAGCTCATCTCTAGTGTAGTTAGGACTCACAAGGGCTTCAAGGAGGTTCATTGAACACCGTTGCGAAGAAAGTGTTCGAGTTATGTGGCCAGGAGGTGACCGCCACCCAGGTGTACAACCACCTCAAGAAATGAAGAGCTCGATGGATCCAAGTGTCCAAGCATAGAGACCTTAGCGGCGCCTCATGGGATCAGGTCACTTTCTTTATCGTCCTGGAGGCAGAGCACTACACTGGCCATGTGGTGGTTAGCTCATCGCCCCCTTGTTTCTCATACTGTCAACCATTGCTACTTGCAGTAACAACACATGTGCTTCTTTCTTAGGACCACACCAAGGACGATGAGTTTCTCAACACACTCATCCAAAATTACAACCAGATGCAATGTATCTTCTCCTTCGGCTTGGCAATTGGCAAGCATGCCATGGTCTCCGGTGAGGCTCTAGATTCTCCCATGTCGGAGTTCCCAGGAACCCCGTATGAAGAGGCGGTCCTTGATGGCCCTGAAAAATCATTTGAGCATGTCCGTGTGGTCGATAGGAAGAGGAAGAGGGGCGACCTGATAGAGGAGGTGATCAATGCCTTCACCAACATGAGTGAGGTCGTGAAAGAGGTGGCGACCGCCATTAGAGAGAGAAAGTCCATGGACATCCACATTGACATGTGCAGCACCGGCATGGAGCTAGGTGGCTTCAGCGGTGAGGCTCTCATGGCAGCTTTGAGCCACGTGTTGGACAACAAGGCCCAGGGTGTTGGGTTTATTGTCATGGCAAACGCCCACAGGGTGCTCTGGCTCAAGAGCTGGCTCGAGAAACACTACTACTAGAGCTTGCTGGTGGTTACTACGTGCATGATCCTGATCGGAGATAGCGATGACAATGATGATGTACATTTTGTATAGCTAGGGCTTGAAAATAGTATGATGGTTTGTGTATTTTGTTGAGGTACTATATACTAACCCCTCATGATGCTCGTGAACTTCCGGTGGTAGGATGACACCCTCTTTTGGATGTGATGGTAGGATGACACGATAGTAGTGCTAGGTTGAACTTGCTATGCCATATGATCATGCATGCTTACTACTTCCGCACCATTGCTTGCTCCTTGATTTCTCCTCTTCTTGTTGCTTCAACTATTTCTCTTGTGCACTAATAGGACAAATGGTATGTGGTGTTTGTTGGGAGGGCAACAGGGGTTTACAGTTTCTGGGAAGTTTGCAATGAACAAGTTTCAACATAGAGCAACAACATCGATAGAGGGTTTAAGACTAGATAGTCAACAGAAGATGCTTATGCCAAGTACGTGCGGAAGCAAGCATGCAAGTTTGAAGTTGATAAGGTGGGGTAACACTTTAGGGTGAAGAACATCATCATCATCATCATCGTGGAGTTCGTCGCCATTGTAGTGTTGTGGTATTGGTGTGGTACCTGTGATCGCGTGTAAGGTAACCTCACCACATAGTGTACAAGGTTAGCACACCCCACACCGTGTGTGCAACCAAACATCATGCTCAAGTGTGATTTCACACAATGCACTCAACCAAATACCCATGCACAACATTATCCCCTAATTTAAGAATTGTCGATGCACACAACCAAACATGTTGCAGTTGTTGGTTTTGAGGCTACATTTCCTCAACCAGCCTCCAGTGAGCCACGCCGAGCTAGCCAGGCCTAGCTCACAAGGCTACCACACACGTCCCAAGTTCATCCCATATGCCCCCATGGTAGCCCCCAAGTATAGGGGATCAAGTGTAGACTTTTTAGGTAGGTAAGAGTGTCGAACCCAACGAGGAGCTAAAGGTAGAATTAATTTTCTATCAAGTTCTATCGACCACTGATACAACTCTACATGCAACAATGTTCACTTTACCTAGCACCAGAAATAAATTATTATGCGGGAATAAAACAAGAAGTACTTTGTAGGTGTAATAAGATACATTTACAAGATAACAAAGAACGTGGGAATAAAATTTAGGTGATATTTTTAAAAAAGAGGAATTTTACCGAGTGTGGGAAAGTGGTGGTAGGATTTGCTAGATTGCCCTAGCCAACTGATACCAAGGTCGATAATCACTGTTGCAATTCTATATGAGGGAGATGTTGGAAATACGCCCTAGAGGCAATAATAAAGTGATTATTATTATATTTCCTAGTTCATGATAATTGTCTATTGTTCATGCTATAATTGTATTAACCGAAAATCGTAATACATGTGTGAATATATAGATCACAATGAGTCCCTAGTGAGCCTCTAGTTGGCTAGCTCGTTGATCAATAGATGATCATGGTTTCTTGATCATGGACATTGGATGCGTGTAACATCCCAAAATTATAAATTTTGGAATGTTAATATAATTATTAGATTGATTGTTTGTTTGTTTGAGTGATTGAAACTTGAGTGGAATTTGAAACTTCTCAAAAAAATGAGAGGGAATAAAATGACTTTCCCAAAATTTTCTATTTTAAATCCCTTTTCAATTTTGAGTTTGAATATTTTCAAAACCCTTTGATTAAAAAAAATTCAAACGAGAGGAGGAAAATGACCCTCCAAAATCAGAGACAATGTCTTGATTCAAATTTTAAGTATTTGCAATTTATTTGAAATTCAAATTCCTTTTCATTTTAAAGTTATTGCAAAAAATAATTTTTTTAAAGTATTTTTTTGGTTTTGAAAATATGTTCATGTTTTAGAAAATTTTATTCTGAAAATTTTTATATATAATATGTTTATATAAAATGTTCTCTCTTTTTCATTTATACGTTTTTTCTTCTTTGTTTCAAAAAAATTGTTCGCTCGCAAAAAAAAAACAAAAAAAAAAAACAAAGGCCACGGCTGGCCGTAACGGCTCATGCGGCTGGCCAAAGTCTTTCAGCCCATGCGGCACTTCTCTTTTTTTTTCTATTTTCTCATCTTTACGTATATGTTTAGTCCCACATTGCCTATCTATGGACCATTAGACCTCTCTTCCACCTATAAATATAGATCCATAGGAGCATCCAAAAAATCATCTATTTCGGGTTAAATCAATCTTTTGGTTTAACTAGATTTATTAAATAAAAATATTTTTTTCTTCTCTTCGGCGGAATTTCGTGAAGTCGTCTTCTCATTGGAATTAATTCTTACTCTGCATTCTAAATGTATTTCTCTTCGTATTTTTTTTATACTCCCGTAGTTTATTATTTCTAGATTAGTATTCCTACACTAGTATACGGTAGAGTAATTAGATATATTAATTAGTCTTCGTATTTCCACATTAGTATTAGAATTCTTTTAGACGTAGCACTTATATTCCGTAAAACAGCTTGACCCTGATTTTTTAAATAACCATAACTTTTTACTCGTTTATCCGAGTTAGATGAAACCAACGCCTAGAGTTTCGTCTTGATCCCACCTATCTTGTGAACCTATCATATCAACTTTTTGAAATTTTCAAATTTCGAAATTTGTTCATATTCATATTCAAACTTCTTTTGATCATATCTTTTTATCCGTAGCTCCGTTTTAGATGAATCCAATTGCATCGGATTCGTATCAAAGTAATCTTCCCGTTTGTATCATTAGTTTTAAATTTTCAACTTATAATTTTGATGAAATCAGATTTATCTATTAGTGCCCAAAAATGTTCACATCGTTCTAAGCCGATTCAATGTTATATTGAAGTATTTGTATCTTTTGATCCGCTATTTCAAATCTAGTAATTCTTTTTTCTACACGCTCATATTGATCTACTATATCCAATAGCATCATTAGTTTCGACCTTTGAACCTTACAAATTTGAGCGATTCAAATTTGTATTCGAACATTCATTTGATCTTATCTTGCAAATCGTACCACCTTTCCAATTGATTCATTTCACCCCTAAACACTCATATCATATATTTTTGTACATAACCATCATACTTCATTTCAACTTATCTTGACCTTTTTAATGCAAATTTAATTCATACTTCAATTCGCTATAACTTGCGTTGTAGTGCTCCATTTCAAGAAATTCTTTCTACAAATAAATTCTTATGCCTTATACTATTTTTCAAACAACATTCATGTTGTTCTCCCAATATTTTTGATCATCTCCCATAGTGTATGCAAGTCGAACTTATATAGCGATAGTTGATCATCCTTTGACTCTTTTGAGTTGACCCCTTTCATCGTACCTTTTACAACACCATAAGGCCCTATCTTTTTTTATTAAACCTTAGTACGTTGTTATTTTGTACCAAGACATGCTTTGTTCTTATGTTCTCTTGGTTCTTCCTTTTTGGCATGAATGTTTATTGAATGCTATTTGTTTACGATAGATTGCTCGGAGTGTGGCGAGTAGAATTATCTGGATTATGAGAGCGACTATCTTCATCAAGTAATACCAGGCAAGTCATTTGATCATGTATCACATATGTTTTATGCATCGTAGTTGTACCATCCTATGTCCAATTGCATGCTGAGTAGGTACTTGGAAATTATGGTTACATATTGTAGTATCATGTGGTAGGCACCCAACAACCCCGTTACTTGGCCCGGGACGACAAATTTCATATTGCTATGCTTGAGTAGACGGGATTCTGGTTGAGTGTTTATCACGAGTGATGCGAGAATAATTTAATAACCAAGACCGGTTAAGTCAAGACTTTTCAAGACCTCATGATGCAATGCAACTCTGGGTGAAGGACGGTTGATCGGCTCCCTGGAGAAACCAGTGGATGACCCGGGATGCTGGAGACGGCCATGACATCCTGCGTAAAGCTTCACCCAGACTCAAAGAGACGGACGGATATTTTCAAGAACCAAGGCTTACCTGCATAGCCACAAGTCATTATGGGCTCTGGCTTGGTTGGACAACGCGGCGACTTTGGACAGGCGGTGCTAGCAGATGTAGAAGAACGATAGGATTGGATGGGCACCGACAGGGATTCAGAGGGACCCGTTGAAAGACCATGTTTTGATCATTCGATCTTCAAACACCCTGAAGTGCGAGGACATACACGGAGGCGATCAAATCTTGTGGGGAACGTGTGCAAAACTCTGCAGAGTACTCAAACCTAATCGATTAGCCGTGTCCACGGTCATGGACAACTTGAGCCAAAGGAACTGAGGTTATATGAAATTCTCAACACAAATAATAATATTGATGAGGGTATTATTGACAACATGGGTACGAGAATTGGTTGGTGGAACCATCTCGTTAACAACCAACAATGTAGTAACATTTTGCTTTTAGCCCTCTCTTGATGTAGGAGAAAACTTGCTTTTCGCTAAAAGCTTATAGCCCCACCTGCCATATATGCATATAGTATAGATGATTACTTTTCACCCCTCTCTTATGTGACTTGCCGGCATATTCAATATGCTGACCTACATGGCTGCAACGTCTTATGTTGCAGATATTTTTCTTCGACGAGTAAGAGTATGATTTAGGGTTACGGTCTACACTCAACTTGCCGTTGGTGTTTATTGGGACTCCACTCCCTTGACTGCTTCCGCTGAGATATTTAAGGTATATATCAGTTTTACGCTATTTCCATGTGATTGCACTTTGATATATACATTGATGTACTGTGTGTGCCAGCATACTGATCCAGGGATGGCACAGATACACAGAGGCTTGACTCGTCTTGAGTTGGGTCGCTACAATGTCATTGATAACGGGATCACATCATTGGGGAATGATGTGATGGAAAAGACCCAATCCTAAGCGTAGCACTTGATCGTGTTGTTCGTCTCCTAAAGCTTTTCTAGTGTCAAGTATCATTTCCTTAGACCGTGAGATTGTGCAACTCCCTAATACCATAGGAGTGCTTTGGGTGTACCAAACGTCACAACGTAACTTGGTGATTATAAAGGTGCGCTACGGGTATCTCCGAAAGTGTCTTTTTGGTTGTACGAATCGAGACCGGGATTTGTCACTCCGTGTGACGGAGAGGTATCTCTAGGCCCACTCGGTAATCCATCATCATCTTGAGCTCAGTGTGACTAAGGAGTTAGTCACGGGATGATGTGTTATGAAACGAGTAAAAAGTCTTGCCGGTAACGAGATTGAACAAGGTATAGGAATACCGACGATCGAATCTCGGGCAAGTATCATACCGATAGACAAAGGGAATTGCATACAGGGTTGATTGAATCCTTGACATCGTGGTTCATCCGATGAGATCATCGTGGAACATGTGGGAACCAACATGTATATCCATACCCTGATGTTGGTTATTGGCCAGAGAGATGTCTCGGTCATGTCTGCATGTCCCCCGAACCTGTAGGGTCTACACACTTAAGGTTCGATGACGCTGGAGTTGTCAAGAGAATGGTATGTGGTTACCGAAGGTTGTTCGGAGTCCCGGATGAGATCCAAGACATCACGAGGAGCTCTGGAATGGTCCGGAGGTAAAGATTTATATATAGCAAGTCCTGTTTTGGTCGCCAGAAAAGTTTCGGGCTCATCGGTAGTGTACCGGGAGTGCCGGGAGGGTGCCGGAGGACCCTCGGGAGGGGTGTGGTGACCAAATAGGTGCATGGGCTGTTAGAGGAGGTGGACCTGCCCTTATTAGTCTGGCCAAGGCCTTCCCTAAAGTCTTATGCACATAGGAATAGAGGAGATAAGGCAAAAGGCTTAAAAGGAAAGGGAGGAAGAGTCCTACCAAGGTAGTCCACCTCCCTTGTGGCAGGTGGACTCCTCCCTAGCTTCGGCCGAAGCTCCTCCTCCTTGGAGGAGGGGCCAAGGCAGCCTCCCTCTCCCTCCTCCTATATATAGTGGAGGGTTTTGGCTTTTTGGAGACACACAATTCATCTCCCACGGTGCAGCCCTACTCCTCCTCCTCCTCGTCCTCCGCAGCGCTTGGCGAAGCCGTGCCGGAGAACCACATAGCTCCACCATCACCATGCCGTCGTGATGCTGGAGCTCTCCCTCAACTTCTCCTCTCTCCTTGCTAGATCAAGAAGGATGAGACGTCACCAGGCTGTAGGTGTGTTGAATGTGGAGGTGCTGTGATTCGACACATAGATCGGAATCCACCGCGATCTGAATCGCTGCGAGTACGAGTCCATCAACCGCGTTCGTAGTAACGTTTCTGCTTAGCGATCTTCAAAGGTATGAAGATGCTCTACCTCTTTGCTCGTTGCTGGTTTCTCCATGGATAGATCCTTGTATGGCGTAGGAAAATTTTGAAATTACTATGATCCCCAACAGTGGCATCTGAGCCATGGTTCTATATGTAGATTCTATGCACGAGTAGAACATAAAAGTTGTGGGCGCTGATTTGTCAATTTGCTTGTCGTTACTAGTCTTATCTTGATTCGGCGGTATCGGGGGATGAAGTGGCCCGGACCAACTTTACACGTACTCTTACGTGAGACTGGTTCCACCGCCTGACATGCACTTGGTGCATAAGGTCGCTAGAGGGTGTGTGTCTCTCCCACTTTAGTCGGATCGGATTCGATGAAGAGGGTCCTTATGAAGTGTAAATAGCATTGGCATATCAATATTGTGGTTGTCACGTAGGTAAGAAAAGTTCTTGCTAGAAATGTTCATATGATTCGCGTTCGTTACTTTGATAGTTTGATATGTGGGTGGACTGGCGCTTGGGTACTGCCCTTACTTGGACAAGCATCCCACTTATGATTAACCTCTCTCGCAAGCATCTGCAACTACAAAAGACGAATTAAGACAAAGTCTAACCATAGCATTAAACTAGTGGATCCAAATCAGCCCCTCACGAAGCAACACATATACTAGGGTTTAAGTTTCTGTCGCTCCAGCAACCCATCATCTACTTACTACTTCCCAATGCCTTCCTCTAGGCCCAAATATGGTGAAGTGTTATGTAGTCGACGTTCACATAACACCACTAGACGAAAAGACAACATACAGCATATCAAAATACCGAACGAATATCAAATTCACATGACTATTATCTGCATGACTTATTCAATGTCCTCAGGAACAAAAGTAACTACTCACAAAACATAATTATAATCATGATCAGAGGTGTAATGAATAGCATCAAGGATTTGAACATAAACTCTTCCACCAAGTAATCCAACTAGCATCAACTACAAAGAGTAATCAACACTACTAGCAACCTTACAAGTACCAATCGGAGTTGCGAGACGAAGATTGGTTACAAGAGATGAACTAGATATTGGAGAGGAGATGGTGCTGATGAAGATGTTGATGAAGATGCCTCCCCTCCGACGAGAGGAGTGTTGGTGATGACGATGGCGATGATTCCCCCCTCCGGAAGGGAAGTTTCCCTGACAGAATCGTCCTGCCGGAGCTCTAGATTGGATCTGCTCAAGTTCCGCCTCGTGGCGGCGACAAAACCACTAAAAAGCTCCCGAATGATTTTTTCTGGACCAAAACCCTTCATATAGCAAAAGGGGAGAGCTAGTGGGCCGTCAGGCAGCCCACAAGTTTGCCCTGCGCCACCAGGGGGGTGGTGGCGGTGGCAGGGCTTGTGGAGCCCTGGTGGCCCCCCTCCGGTAGTTCTTTCGCCCAGTATTTTTTATATAATCCAAAAAAAATCCACGTAACATTTCACGGCATTTGGAGATGTGCAGAATAGTGGACTAGGATTTGCTCCTTTTCTAGTCCAGAATTCCAACTGCCTGAATTCTCCCTCTTCAAATAAACCTTGCAAAATAAGAGAGAAAAGGCATAAATATGGTACCACAAGTAATATAACAGCCCAAAAAGCAATAAATATCAACATGAAAGCATGATGCAAAATGGACGTATCAACTCCCCCAAGCTTAGACCTCGCTTGTCCTCAAGCGAAAACCAAGTCCCATAAACATGTCCACATGTTGAGGGACGAAGGTGTCGAAAAAACATAATACGGACATGAGGGCATCATGATCACACATAGAACAGAAATACATCATAAAGATTCTTATGGGAAAGTAACAATTCCTTCACAAAGCAAAGCATGAAGCAGAAACCTTACCGAGAAGTAACCAACAATAGTCCATAGTCATTGAAGCAATTGCAATTTATCACAACATCAGAAAGAGTCAAATAAGAGCTTGTAAGGCAAACCCACATACTCAATCATCTCTTTCGTTTTCCACAACTGTTACAACTCACGTGGTACTCATGGTGTCAAAGTTTCAGCTGGACAGAGAGGAAGATAGGGGCTTATAGTTTTGCCTCCCAACGGTTTACCTCAAGGATAAAGTCAACAACAATAAAGCATAAGTACTCAACTCCAAGTTGATATATGAATATAGATCTTTCCCAAACATGTGACGGTAGCCAAGACAAAGGCAAAAATAGGGAATTGGTGATGATCACCATGACTCTTACAAGGGCAAAAAGTAAAGGTACAAGATAGGCCCTTCGCAGAGGGAAGCAGAGGTTGTCATGCGCTTTTGAGGTTTGAATGCGTGTCCTCTTAGTGCGGAGGAATGTCACTTTATATTGCCTCCTGTGATAAAGAACTTTATTATGCAGTCTGTCGCTTTTATGTCTTCCTCATCACAGGTTCGTACAAAGCTTATTTTCCACACACTAATAGATCATACATATTGGAGAGAAATTTTTATCGCTTGCACCGATGACAACTTACTTGAAGGATCTTATTCAATCCATAGGTAGGTATGGTGGACTCTCATGGCAAAACTGGGTGGAGGTTTATGGATGCACAAGTAGTATCTCTACTTGGTACGGGAGTTTTGGCTAATATGAGGTGGAAGCAATCGTCACATGCTAAGGGATCTCTAATCATATAACATTGTTTGGAACCAAGCAAACACAATTCATTATGTTGTCTTCCTTGTCCAACATCTACTCCTAGGCAGGTAATAGTTTGGTGAGTGCTCACAATTGTAAAAAGTGTCTAAGATGATATATTTATATGTGAACCTCTCTTTCCTTATTACTTCTTATTAATTGCAACAATGACTAATGTCTATGTTGATTTATTCTCAACAAGTTTCAATCATCATACGTGTCATAAGTGAAGTTATCACTTTCCATAAGATCGTCTCATGATCTTTCATGCTATCATTCTTTTCATACTTTTTTATCATGGCACAAAGCAAAGCCCTTAACTAAGACACTCTTTATTATATAGCTCGTAAGCTCGAATACATCGGGGGAGAGACAAAAGCAAAAGACTCAAACTAAAAACTAAAGACTTATTCCTCTAAAAGAAGAAATAAAAACTGAAAAGGAAAGAACTAAAACAAAGGTAAAAGCAAAAGATATAAAGGTGATACGATACCAGGGCAACTCCCCCAAGCTTGGCAGAAGCCAAGGGGATTGCCCATACCAATGCTTAGTTGTCTTCCTTTGGTGGTGATGGTGGTGTTGTTGGAGCAGTCTGATCCTCTGTCTTCCAAGGCATAGGTGCTCCATCATGGCAGGATGAACGAGTCGCCGGAATCCTCAAATCTGCAGCCAACCTTATTGATTTAAATCTGTACTCATACTCACAGTTTTGGTTCTGCAAGTCATAGATCTGGCCCTGAAGTTGATCAACCGTGTCATAGAGCCTGGAGAGGTGTTTCCCAATATCAATGGCATCCATCTTGTGATTGCTAGTGAACTCTGTGATCATCGTGTGGTTAGCGTTGAGTCCACGCTCCACCATCCCTTGGCACTTGAAGACTTGTTGCTCCATTGCTTCGAGCCTCGTCTCCACGCTTCCGGTCTTCTTAGGCCCCTCAACATCACGGATGTGCAACATCCCCTCGCTCATCTTGATATATTGAGGGTGTTTCAACACTTCCGTGAGGTAGGGATTGATGACCTTCTCGAAGATCTTGTCCTTAGGAGCGTTTGGGGAAGTCATGATGATCTAGATCTGCGGCAGAAACAAGCTCGAAACGAAAACAGAGGAAAACTGCACGATATGGAGATCAAAACCTTCGGGCGGCTATATATTGATTCTTTTTCTGGACCAGAAGGATTCCTTCGCAAGAAAACCGAGTCCGGGAGGCACACGAGGTGCCCACAAGCTTGCCCTCCGCCACCAGGGGGTAGGGGCGGTGGCAGGGCTTGTGGTCGCCTCATTCGCTCTCCGGACTGCTTTTTATTTTTCTAATTTTCCAAAAACTCCAAAACGGAAGAAATTTCCTAATGGAAAAGTATCGGAGTCCAATTTCTTACCGAAACAGATACATCTTCGTTTTTAAGGTGTGAAACAGGCTGATAAACATCCCTTATGTACTCCTCTGGAGTTATGACATTGATGATATCGGTCTCAACATTTATGGGAGTACCAGAGATGTAATGCTTGATTCTTTGCCCATTTACCACTCTAGGAAAATTTCCTTCCATGTTATTGATTTTGATGGCACCGAAACGGTGTACTTCCTTGATAACATAGGGACCTTCCCATTTAGAGAGAAGCTTGCGTGCAAAGAATCTCAAACGAGAATTGTATAGCAAGACATAATCACCTACATTGAACTCTCGTTTCTGTATTCGTTTGTCGTGCCATATCTTAACCTTTTCCTTGAACAACCTGGCATTCTCGTATGCCTGGGCTCTCCATTCATCTAACGAGCTGATATCATACAACCGCTTCTCACCGGCAAGTTTGAAATCAAAGTTGAGCTCTTTGATTGCCCAATAAGCTTTGTGTTCCAGCTCCAGAGGTAAATGACAGGCCTTACCGTAAACCATTTTATACGGTGACATGCCCATGGGATTCTTATAAGCAGTCCTATAAGCCCATAGTGCATCGTCAAGTTTGCAAGACCAGTTCTTTCGAGATCTATTGACGGTCTTTTGTAGGATCATCTTGATCTCCCTATTACTCAACTCCACTTGACCACTAGACTGAGGATGATAAGGAGATGCAACTCTATGGTTGATATCATACTTAGCTAGTATCTTGTGGAAAACACCATGAATGAAGTGTGAACCGCCATCAGTCATCAAGTATCTAGGGGCTTCAAATCTTGGGAATATGACTTCTTTAAGCATCTTAATAGAGGTGTGGTGATCAGCATTTTTAGTGGGGATAGATTCTACCCACTTAGTAACGTAATCCACAGCAACTAAGATGTGAGTGTACCCATTGGAACTCGGGAAGGGTCCCATATAATCAAAGCCCCAGACATCAAATGGTTCAATGACAAGTGAATAGTTCATAGGCATCTCTTGACGCTTACTGATGTTCCCTATCCTTGGCATTCGTCACAATACAAGACAAACTTACTGGATCCTTGAAGAGAGTGGGCCAATAGAAACCTGATTGCAATACCTTATGGGCAGTTCTATCTCCAGCATGGTGTCCTCTGTAGGCTTCGGAATGCCACTTCTGCAGGATCTGTCCCTGTTCATGTTCAGGCACACAACGTCTAATAACACCATCTACTCCTTCCTTATAAAGGTGAGGATCATCCCAAAAGTAGTGTCTCAAATCAAAGAAGAATTTCTTCTTTTGCTGATACGTGAAACTGGGTGGTACGTATTTGGCTACGATATAGTTTGCAGAATCTGCATACCACGGTGCAATAAGTGAAGTGCGGATGAAATTTAATTGCTCATCAGAAAAGCTGTCATCAATAGGTAGTGGGTCATCAAGGACATTCTCTAGCCTAGACAAGTTATCTGCTACAGGGTTATCAGCACCCTTTCGGTCAACGACGTGCAAATCAAATTCCCGTAGCAGGAGAACCCATTTGATTAGCCTAGGTTTAGCGTCCTTCTTCTCCATGAGGTACTTAATAGCAGCATGATCAGAGTGAATAGTCACTTTGGAGTCAACTATGTAAGGTCTGAACTTTTCACATGCAAACACGACTGCTAGAATTCCTTCTCCGTAGTGGCATAGTTTCTTTGGGCACTGTCTAGAGTTTTACTAGCGTAGTGAATGACATTCAACTTCTTGTCAACTCTTTGTCCTAGAACAGCACCAACAACATAATCACTAGCGTCACACATGATTTCAAAGGGCAAGTTCCAGTCAGGTGGTTGAACAATAGGTGCGGTTATCAAAGCCTTCTTAAGTATTTCAAAGGCATCCTCACAATCCTCATCAAAAACAAAAGGAACATCCTTCTGCAAGAGGTTGGTAAGAGGCCTAGAAATCTTAGAGAAGTCTTCAATGAACCTTCTATAGAAACCAGCATGACCTAGGAAACTTCGTATACCTCTGATATCTGTGGGGCAAGGCATTTTCTCAATTGCATCAACCTTAGCCTTATCAACTTCAATGCCTCTCTCAGAAATTTTGTGTCCTAAGACGATACCTTCATTAGCCATAAAGTGGCACTTATCCCAATTCAAGACGAGGTTGGTTTCTTCGCATCTCTGTAAGACTCGATCAAGGTTGCTAAGGCAATCATCAAAGGAAGACCCGTAAACGGAGAAGTCATCCATGAAAACCTCGACGATCTTTTCACAAAAGTCAGAGAATATAGCCATCATACATCTTTGGAAGGTGGCAGGTGCATTACATAAGCCAAAAGGCATACGTCTATAGGCAAAGGTACCGAAAGGGCAGGTGAAAGTGGTTTTCTCTTGATCAGATTGTGCAACAGGTATTTGCGAAAAAACTGATTAACCGTCTAGAAAGCAGAAGTGTGTGTGTTTTGATAGCCTTTCTAGCATTTGGTCGATGAATGGCAAAGGATAATGATATTTCCTGGTTGCCTTGTTCAGTTTCCGAAAGTCTATCACCATTCTATAACCGGTAATAGTCCTTTGCGGGATTAGTTCATCCTTATCATTAGGAACGACGGTGATACCTCCCTTCTTAGGTACGCAATGTACTGGACTTACCCAATCACCATGAGCAATAGGATAAATGATTCATGCTTCGAGAAGCTTTAATATTTCTTTTCTAACGACCTCTTTCATCTTAGGATTTAATCTCCTTTGATGATCAGCAACTGGTTTAAAGTCAAGATCGGTTTTAATCTTGTGCTGACATAGAGTAGGACTAATACCCTTAAGATCATCAAGAGTATATCCAATAGCAGTGCGGTGCTTCCTCGGAGTTTTAAGTAACTTCTTCTCTTCGCGCTCTAAGAGGAGAGCACTAATAATGACAGGATATATCTCCTTCTCATCAAGATAGCCATACTTAAGAGTATCAGGCAACTGTTTAAGCTCGAACACAGGATCACCCTTTGGTGGGGGAGGATCCCCGAGCAGTTCAACAGGTAGATTATTCTTGAGAATAGGATATTGTTCTAAGACAATTTTATCTATCTCATCTCTTTCCTCCATATGCATATCATTTTCATGCTCAAGAAGATATTGCTCTAATGGATCCGTAGGAGGTACGGCAATAGAGGCAAGAGCAATGATTTCATCTCTACCAGACAACTCTCTTTCATGGGTTTGTCTTCCAAACTTGGAGAAGTTAAATTCATGAGACACACCCTCGAAACTTACTGTGACAGTCTGCTTAATGCAATCAATGTGAGCATTGACAGTGTTGAGAAAGGGTCTACCGAATATGATGGGACAAAAGCTATCTTGTGCGGTACCAAGGACGAGGAAATCAGTAGGATACTTCGTCTTACCACAGAGGACTTCTACGTCTCTCACAATTCCCAAGGGCAGATAGTGTCTCTATTAGCTAGCGTAATAGTGACATCAATGGGTTCTAACTCAACAGGTGCAATCTCATCTTTGATTTCATCATATAGAGAACGGGGTATTGCACTATAACTAGCTCCCATATCACATAAACCATGGTAACAGTGATCTCCTATCTTAGCAGAAACAACGGGCAGGCCAACTACATGTCCGTGTTTGTCTTTCGCGTGAGGTTTAGCAATTCTAGCGGAGTCCTCACAGAATTTTATGACATGCCCGTCTATGTCTTCGACTAAGAGATTTTTGATAATAGCAACACTAGGTTCAATTCTAATCTCCTCAGGAGGTGCAAGTGATCTAATGTAACCCCTACGTATCACAGTTGGAGCTTTAGAATAATCCTTTATCCTAGCAGGGTATGGTGGTTTCTCAGTGTAAGCACAAGGAACAACAGGATCACTAAAAGGAATGACTTTCTCTTCAACTAGATTGGTTTTGTCTATGTTGCTTTCTATAGGAGGATGATATTTAAACCACTTCTCTTTGGGAAGATCAACTTGAGCAGCAAAAGATTCACATAGAGAAGCTACTATCTCAGAGTCAAGTCCATACTTAGCGCTAAAATCTCTAGAAGCTTTTGTCTCAACAAAAGATTTAACACAATCAAACTGGAAATTCATACCTGACTCCTTACCTTCCTCCAGCTCCCAATCTTCAGAGTTGCGTTTGATTCTCCCCAATAAATTCCACTTGTGATCAATATCCTTCTTCATAAAAGAACCGGCACAAGAAGTGTCAAGGACGGTACGATCTTCATGAGAAGCCGAGCATAAAAGTTTTGAGTGATGATTTCTCTCGAGAGCTCATGATTGGGGCATGAATATAGCATTGATTTAAGCCTCCCCCAAGGTTGAGCTATGTTTTCCTTGTCATGAGGCCAAAAGTTATAAATAAAGTTTCGATCACGATGTACTAAATGCATAGGAAAGAATTTTTGATGAAATTCCAATTTCAACCGATTGTAGCCCCATGATCCAGTATCATCACATAGCCTATACCATGTCAACGCCTTATCCTTCAAAGACAAAGGAAAGACTTTCTTCTTTACCTCATCCTCGGGCAAACCTACAAGCTTAAATAAACCACAAACTTCATCTACATAAATTAGATGCAAGTCTGGATGTGAAGATCCATCTCTTGTGAGAGGATTAGCCAGCAGTTTCTCAAACATACCCGGAGGAATTTCATAAAAGATATTTTCAGTAGGTACCTCAGGTTGAGGAGCAACTCCTCGTTCTTCCGTTCATGGTGAAGATACCCCAAACAAACTCCTCAAAGGAACAGTTTCCATAGTGACAAGTGACAATAAATTTCAGCACAGTATAAAAATGTTTCCTTACCAATTACCACTTACCAAAGGCGCTTCACTCCCCGGCAACGGCGCCAAAAAAGAGTCTTGATGACCCACAAGTATAGGGGATCAATCGTATTCCTTTCGATAAGTAAGAGTGTCGAACCCAACGAGCAGCCGAAGGCTTTGATAAACGGATTTCAGCAAGGTAATAACTGCAAGCATTGAAAGTAGCGGTGACAAGTGATTGTGTAGCGAGGTGAAACGTAGCAAGCAAAGAGTAACAAGTAACAAGTAGTAGCAACGGTGCAGAAAGTGGCCCAATCCCTTTTGTAGCAAGGGACAAGCCTGAACAAAGTCTTATAGGAGGAAAAACGCTCCCGAGGACACACGGGAATTTCTGTCATGCTACTTTCATCATGTTCATATGATTCACGTTCGTTACTTTGATAGTTTGATATGTGGGTGGACCAGCGCTTGGGTACTGCCCTTACTTGGACAAGCATCCCACTTATGATTAACCTCTCTCGCACGCATCCGCAACTACAAAATAAGAATTAAGACAAAGTCTAACCATACCATTAAACTAGTGGATCCAAATCAGCCCCTCACGAAGCAACGCATAGACTAGGGTTTAAGCTTCTGTCACTCTAGCAACCCATCATCTACTTACTACTTTCCAATGCCTTCCTCTAGGCCCAAATATGGTGAAGTGTTATGTAGTCGACGTTCACATAACACCACTAGAGGAAATGACACCATACAACATATCAAAATACCGAACGAATATCAAATTCACATGACTATTATCAGCATGACTTATTCCATGTCCTCAGGAACAAAAGTAACTACTCACAAAACATAATCATAATCATGATCAGAGGTGTAATGAATAGCATCAACGATCTGAACATAAACTCTTCCACCAAGTAATCCAACTAGCATCAACTACTAAGAGTAATCAACACTACTAGCAACCTTACAAGTACCAATCGGAGTTGCGAGACGAAGATTGGTCACAAGAGATCAACTAGGGATTGGAGAGGAGATGGTGTTTATGAAGATGTTGATGAAGATGCCTCCCCTCCGACAAGAGGAGTGTTGGTGATGACGATGGCGACGATTCCCCCCTCCGGGAGGGAAGTTTCCCCGACAGGATCGTCCTGCCGGAGCTCTAGATTGGATCTGCTCAAGTTCCGCCTCGTGGCGGCGGCGAAACCATGAAAAAGCTCCCGAATGATTTTTTCTGGACCAAAACCCTTCATATAGTAAAAGGGGGGAGCTAGTGGGCCGTCAGGCAGCCCACAAGCTTGCCCTACGCCACCATGGGGGGTGGTGGCGGTGGCAGGGCTTGTGGAGCCCTGGTGGGCCCCCTCCGGTAGTTCTTTCGCCTAGTATTTTTTATATAATCCAGAAAAAATCCACGTAACTTTTCAAGGCATTTGGAGATGTGCAGAATAGTGGACTAGGATTTGCTCCTTTTTCCAGTCGAGAATTCCAGCTGCCTGAATTCTCCCTCTTCAAATAAACCTTGCAAAATAAGAGAGAAAAGGCATAAATATGGTACCACAAGTAATATAACAGCCCCAAAAGAAATAAATATCAACATGAAAGCATGATGCAAAATGGACGTATCAGTCAACAACATTCTTCTAGTTTCGATTGCCGGAGAGTGCTAACAGCATTCTTCTGGTGCCGTTGCAAAGGGGAAGAACAGTTGACATCAAGCATTTTTCTGGCGCCGTTGCCGGGGAGGTATTGCTATATTCTCTGAGTCGCTTGGGATTTATATCTGCTGATCACTATGAAGAATCTGAAGGATCCGAAGACCAAAGTCTTGCCCTCAACTACGAGGGGAGGTAAGGAATTGCCATCTAGCTCTGCACTTGATTCACCTTCAGTTATGAGTAAGTTTGCGACATCACCTCCTGCTAGAAATATTGATATGTTGCATGTGCTTGATGATGCTTGTGATACTACTGGTAGAGATGCTATGCTTGATACTATGCATGATACTATGCCTGATGCTATGCCTGATACTGCTAGAGATGCTATGCTTGATACTGCTTTGCCTGATGATGCTAGAGATGCTATTTTGCCTGATGATGCTATGCTTGATACTGCTAGAGATACTACTTTGCCTGATGTTCCACTAGGGGTATTCCTTGATGCTCATATTGCTAGAGTTACTGTCAATGCTCGTGATGCTTGTGATACTGCCGATACTATTGAGATAGAACATGTTTTTCTCCTGCTAGATCTAGCTCTCCTAGATATGAATTGCCTGATATACCTGAGGGTTACGTTATGGAGGGAGAGATAGCTGAGGATTTTCTTACGTGTAAGGATGCATATGACGCTGAGAAATTACTTCTCAAGTGGAAGGGAAAATATCTGAAAGCTAGGATGAAATACGACCTGAAGTTTGCCACTTCACATATCTTTATCACCGATAAGGATTATGAATTTTCTGTCGACCGTGAGATAATCTCTCTAGTCGAATCTGATCCTTTCCACGGTTATGAGTCTGAGACGGTAGTAGCCCATCTTGCCAAACTACACGATATAGCCACCCTTTTCACTAAAGAGGAGAAGATCCGCCACTACTATATCCTTAAGATGTTTCCTTTCTCTCTAAAGGATGATGCTAAAGCCTGGTTCACCTCTCTTGCTCCTGGATGGGTGAGTAGTCCTCACGAGATGGTCTATTACTTCTGTGAGAAATATTTCCCTGCCCATAAGAAGCAAGCTGCCTTGCAGGAAATATACAACTTTGCTCAACTCCAAGAAGAGAGTCTTCCACAAGCTTGGGGGAGGCTCGTCCAGCTACAGAATGCTTTGCCTGATCACCCTCTTAAAAAGAACGAGATACTTGATATCCTCTATAATGGACTTACCGATGCCTCTAGAGACCACCTAGATAGTTGTGTCGGTTGTGTTTTTATGGAACGAACTGTAGAACAAACTGAGACCCTACTGAATAACATCTTGATCAACGATAATGCTTGGACTATTCCTGAACCACCTCCTAAGCCAACTCCGAAGAAAAGAGGTATTCTATTCCTCAGTCCTGAAGATATGCAAGAAGCCAAGAAATCTATGCAAGAGAAAGGCATTAGATCTGAAGATGTCAAAAATCTACCACCTATCGAAGAGATCCATGGTCCCGATAACCCGATACAGGTAGTAGAAGTGAATTCTCTGCGTAGGTTTGATGAGAGTGATATTCCTTTTGATAAACCTGCTATCCTATGCTTTGATGAATTTGACAACTTTGTTGCCAAACAACAGAGTTTCAATGATTATGTTAGCAGACATTTGGAACAAAGTACTCGTATGCTTAGCCATTTAAGTGCTTGTGTAGACAGTGTTGGAAATATGCCCTAGAGGCAATAATAAATTAGTTATTATTATATTTCTTAGTTCATGATAATCGTTTATTATCCATGCTATAATTGTATTGATTGGAAACACAATACTTGTGTGGATACATAGACAAAACACTGTCCCTAGTAAGCCTCTAGTTGACTAGCTCGTTGATCAAAGATGGTCAAGGTTTCCTGGCCATAGGCAAGTGTTGTCACTTGATAACGGGATCACATCATTAGGAGAATCATGTGATGGACTAGACCCAAACTAATAGACGTAGCATGTTGATCGTGTCATTTTGTTGCTACTGTTTTCTGCGTGTCAAGTATTTATTCCTATGACCATGAGATCATATAACTCACTGACACCGGAGGAATGCTTTGTGTGTATCAAACGTCGCAATGTAACTGGGTGACTATAAAGATGCTCTACAGGTATCTCCGAAGGTGTTAGTTGAGTTAGTATGGATCAAGACTGGGATTTGTCACTCCGTGTGACGGAGAGGTATCTCGGGGCCCACTCGGTAATACAACATCACACATAAGCCTTGCAAGCAATGTAACTTAGTGTAAGTTGCGGGATCTTGTATTACGGAACGAGTAAAGAGACTTGCCGGTAAACGAGGTTGAAATAGGTATACGGATACTGACGATCGAATCTCGGGCAAGTAACATACCGAAGGACAAAGGGAATGACATACGGGATTATACGAATCCTTGGCACTGAGGTTCAAACGATAAGATCTTCGTAGAATATGTAGGATCCAATATGGGCATCCAGGTCCCGCTATTGGATATTGACCGAGGAGTCTCTCGGGTCATGTCTACATAGTTCTCGAACCCGCAGGGTCTGCACACTTAAGGTTCGACGATGTTTTATGCGTATTTGAGTTATATGGTTGGTTACCGAATGTTGTTCGGAGTCCCGGATGGGATCACGGACGTCACGAGGGTTTCCGGAATGGTCCGGAGACGAAGATTGATATATAGGATGACCTCATTTGGTTACCGGAAAGTTTCCGGGCATTACCGGAAAAGTTTCGGGCTCATCGGTAGTGTACCGGGAGTGCCGGGAGGGGTGCCGGGGACCATCGGGAGGGGTGTCACGCCCCAAGGGGTCTCATGGGCTATGGGAAGAGATAAACCAGCCCCTAGTGGGCTGGAATAAGTTCCCACTAAGGCCCATAAGGTTTGAGAAGGAAAAAACACAAGGTGGAAAGAGTTTCCAAGTGGGAAGGTGGAATCCTACTCCAAGTAGGATTGGAGTAGGACTCCTCCACCTCCAATTTCGGCCAAACCTTTGGGTTTTGAGGCTGCCTCCTCCCCTCCCTCCCACCTATATATACGGAGGTTTTAGGGCTGATTTGAGACGACTTTCTCACGGCTGCCCGACCACATACCTCCATAGTTTTTCCTCTAGATCACGACTTTCTCGCTTCTGCTGTACGATCTACAAGGGTACGTAGATCACTCATCCCCTCTCGTAGATGGACATCACCATGATAGGTCTTCGTGCGCGTAGGAAAATTTTTGTTTCCCATGCGACGTTCCCCAACAGTGACATCATGAGCTAGGTTCATGCGTAGATGTCTTCTCGAGTAGAACACAAAAGGTTTTGTGGGCGGTGATGTGCGTTTTGCTGCCCTCCTTAGTCTTTTCTTGATTCCGCGGTATTGTTGGATTGAAGCGGCTTGGACCGACATTACTCGTACGCTTACGAGAGACTGGTTTCATCGTTACGAGTAACCCCCTTTGCTCAAAGATGACTGGCAAGTGACGGTTTCTCCAACTTTAGTTGAATCGGATTTGACCAAGGAGGTCCTTGGATGAGGTTAAATAGCAACTCATATATCTCCGTTGTGGTGTTTGCGTAAGTAAGATGCGATCCTACTAGATACCCCCGGTCACCACGTAAAACTTGCAACAACAAAATTAGAGGACGTCTAACTTGTTTTTGCAGGGTATGCTTGTGATGTGATATGGCCAACGATGTGATGTGATATATTGGATGTATGAGATGATCATGTTGTAATAGAAATATCGACTTGCATGTCGATGGTACGGCAACCGGCAGGAGCCATAGGGTTGTCTTTATAACTAACGTTTGTGCTTGCAGATGCGTTTACTATTTTGCTAGGACGTAGCTTTAGTAGTAATAGCATGAGTAGCACGACAACCCCGATGGCGACACGTTGATGGAGATCATGATGATGGAAATCATGGTGTGACGCCGGTGACAAGAAGATCGTGCCGGTGTTTTGGTGATGGAGATCAAGAAGCACGTGATGATGGCCATATCATGTCACCTATGAATTGCATGTGATGTTAATCCTTTTATGCACCTTATTTTGCTTAGAACGACGGTAGCATTATGAGGTGATCTCTCACTAAAATTTCAAGACGAAATTGTGTTCTCCCCGACTGTGCACCGTTGCTACAGTTCTTCGTTTCGAGACACCACGTGATGATCGGGTGTGATAGACTCAACGTTCACATACAACGGGTGCAAAACAGTTGCGCACGCGGAACACTCGGGTTAAGCTTGACGAGCCTAGCATGTGCAGACATGGCCTCGGAACACATGAGACCGAAAGGTCGAGCATGAATTGTATAGTTGATATGATTAGCATAGAGATGCTTACCACTGAAACTATTCTCGACTCACGTGATGATCGGACTTGAGATAGTGGATTTGGATCATGTACCACTCAAATGACTAGAGAGATGTACTTTTTGAGTGGGAGTTCTTAAGTAATATGATTAATTGAACTAATTGTCATGAACATAGTCTAATGGTATTTGCGAATTACGATGTAGCTTGCGCTATAGCTCTACTGTTTTTATATGTTCCTAGAGAAAATTTAGTTGAAAGTTGATAGTAGCAAACTTTGCAGACTGAGTCTGTAAAACCGAGGATTGTCCTCGTTGCTGCACAGAAGGCTTATGTCCTTAATGCACCACTCGGTGTGCTGCACCTCGAGCGTCGTCTGTGGATGCTGTGAACATCCGACATACACGTTTCTGATTACTACACAATAGTTCAGTGCAAGATACTTAATGGCTTAGAAGCAAGGCGCCGAAAACGTTGTAAAACGTCACGGAACATAAGTGATGTTCTAAAGAGATGAAATTGTGATTTCATGCTTGTGCCCTTGTTAAGAGGTACGAGACCTCCAACAAGATTCTTTGTCCACAAAGTAAAAGAGAAAAGCTCAATCGATGAGCGTGTGCTCAGATTGTTTGAGTACGACAATCACTTGAATCAAGTGGGAGTTAATCTTCCAGATGAGATGGTGATGGTTCTCCAAAAGACACTGCCACCAAGCTGTGAGAGCTTCGTGATGAACTATAACATATTGAGGATAGATACAATGATCCTTGAGCGATTCGTGATGTTTGACACTGCGAAAGTAGAAATCAAGAAGGAGCGTCAATAGTTGATGGTTTGTAAAACCACTAAGTTTCAAGAAAGGCAAGGGCTAGAAGGGATACTTCGTGAAACGGCAAAACAGTTGCTGCACTAATGAAGAGACCCAATATTAAACCCAAACCCGAGACTAAGTGCTTCCGTAATGAGGGGAACAATCACTGAGGCGGAGCAACTCAAGATACTTGGTAGATAAGATGGCTGGCAAAAGTCGAAAGAAGTGTATTTGATATACATGATGTTGATGTGTACTTTACTAGTACTCCTAGTAGCACGAGGGTATTGGATACCGGTTCAGTTGCTAAGTGATTAGTGACGTGAAATGAAAGCTACGGCATAAACGGAGACTAGCTAAAGGCGAGGTGACGATACGTGTTGGAAGTGTTTCCAAGATTGATATGATCAAACGTCGCACGCTCCCTCTATCATCGGGATTGGTGTTAAACCTAAATAATTGTTATTTCGTGCTTGCGTTAAACATGAACATGATTGGATCGTGTTTATTGCAATACGATTATTCATTTAAAGAGAATAATGGTTACTCTATTTTCTTGAATAATCACCTTCAATGGTTTATTGAATCTCGATCGTAGTGTTACACATGTTCATGATATTGGTGCCAAAAGATACGAGTTGATGATGATAGTACCACTTACTTGTGGCACTGCCGCTTAAGTCATGTTAGTATAAATTGCATGAAGAGGCTCCATGCTGATGGATCTTTGTACTCACCTGATTTCGAATCACTAGTGACATGCAAATCATACCACATGAGCAAGGCCTTGTTTTCATTGAGATGAAATAAGATAGTAACTTGTTGAAAGTGATACATTTTGATGTATGCAGTCCAATGGGTGCTGAGGCACGTAGTGGATATCATTATGTTCTTACTTCACTGACGATTTGAGTAGATACAGGAGTATTTACTTAATGAATCACAAGTCTGAAATGTTGAAAAGTTCAATTCCGTTTCAGAGTGAAGTTCGTCTTAACAAGAGGATAAACTGTCTACGATATGATCATGGAAATGAATATCTGAGTTATGAGTTTTGGTACGCAGTTAAGACAATGTGGAAATTGTTTCGCAGTTCATGCCACCTGGAACATCATAGTGTGATGATGTGTCTGAACGTCATAGCCACGCACTATTTGGTATGGTGCATACTATGATGTCTCTTATCGAATTACCACTATCGTTTATGGGTTATGCATTAGAGACAACCGCACTCACTTTAAATAGGGCACCGCGTATTTCCGTTGAGATGACACAGTATAGACTGAGGTTTAGAGAAATCTAAACTGTCGTTTCTTGAAAGTTTGGGGCTTCGACACTTATGTGAAAAAGTTTCAGTCTGATAAGCTCGAACCCAAAGCGGATAAATGCATCTTCATAGGATATCCAAAACAGTTGGGTACATCTCCTATCTCAGATCCGAAAGCAAAGTGTTTGTTTCTAGAAACGGATCCTTTCTCGAGGAAAGGTTTCTCTCGAAAGAATTGAGTGGGAGGGTAGTAGAACTTGATGAGGTTATTGAACCATCACTTCAACCAGTGTGTAGCAGGGTGCAGGAAGTTGTTCCTGTGGCGCCTACACCAATTGAAGTGGAAGCAGATGATGGTGATCATCGAGCATCGGATCAAGTTACTACAAGCCTCGTAGGTTGACAAGGTCGCATACTACTACAGAGTGGTACGGTAACCCTGTCTTGGAGGTCATGTTGTTGAGCAACAGTGAACCTACGAGTTATGGAGAAAGCGATGGTGGGCCCAGATTCTGACAAATGGCTGGAAGCCATGAAATCCGAGAGAGGATCCATGTATAAAACAAAGTGTAGACTTTGAAAGAACTACTTGATGGTCATAAGACTATTGAGTAAAGATGGATCTTTAAAAGAAGACAGACGATGATGGTGATAAGTCACTATTAAGAAAAGCTCGACTTGTCGCAAAGATGTTTTCGACAAGATCAAACAGTTGACTATGATGAGACTTTCTCACTCGTAGCGATGCTAAAGGTCTGTTGGAATTATGTTAGTTGTTGATGCATTATTTATGAAATATTGCACGTAGGATGTCAAAACATTGTTTTCTCGACGGTTTCCTTGAGCAAACATTGTATGTGATACAACCAGAAGGTTTTGACGATCCTAAAGATACTAACAAGTATGCAAGCTCCAGTGATCCTTCAATGGACTGGTGCAAGCATCTCGGAGTTGGAATATACACTTTGATGAGATGATCAAAGATTTTGGGTTTGTACAAGGTTTATGAGAAACTTGTATTTCCAAAGAAGTGAGTGGGAGCACTATAGAATTTCTGATAGGTATATGTGGTTGACATATTGTGGATCAGAAGTAATGTAGAATTTCTGTAAAGCATACAAGGTTGTTTGAAAGAAGTTTTCAAAGGAGTACCTGGATTACGCTACTTGAACGTTGAGCATCAAAGATCTATGGAGATAGATCAAAAGCGCTTAATAGAAGTTTCAACAAGATGCATGCCTTGACAAGTTTTTGAAAGAGTTCAAAATAGACCAGCAAAGAAGGAGTTCTTGGTTGCGTTGTGAGGTGTGAATTTGAGTAAGACTCAAAACCCGACCACGGCAGAATAAAGAGAATAGACGAAGGTCGTCTTCTATGCCTTAGCCGTAGAATCTAAAGTATGCCATACTGTGTACCGCACCTGAAGTGTGCCTTGACTCAAAGTATGTTGAGAGGTACAGAGAGTGATCCATGATTGAATCACTAGCAGCGGTCGAAATTTATCCTTAGTAACTAATGGACTAAGGAATTTTTCTCGATTATGGAGGTGGTTAAAGAGTTCGTCGTAAAGGGTTACGTCGATGCAAGCTTTGACACTAATCCGAATAACTATGAGTAGTGAAACGGATTCGTATAGTAGAGTAGATATTTGGAGTATTTCCGAATAGCACGTAGTAGCAGCATCTATAAGATGACATAAAGATTTGTAAAGAACGCACGGATCTGAAAGTTTCAGAACCGTTGACTAAAACCTCTCTCACGAGCAAGACGTGATCAGACCCCATAACTATATGGGTGTTGGATTCGTTGGAATCACATGGTGATGTGAACTAGATTATTGACTCTAGTGCAAGTGGGAGAGTGTTGGAAATATGCCCTAGAGGCAATAATAAATTAGTTATTATTATATTTCTTAGTTCATGATAATCGTTTATTATCCATGCTATAATTGTATTGATTGGAAACACAATACTTGTGTGGATACATAGACAAAACACTGTCCCTAGTAAGCCTCTAGTTGACTAGCTCGTTGATCAAAGATGGTCAAGGTTTCCTGGCCATAGGCAAGTGTTGTCACTTGATAACGGGATCACATCATTAGGAGAATCATGTGATGGACTAGACCCAAACTAATAGACGTAGCATGTTGATCGTGTCATTTTGTTGCTACTGTTTTCTGCGTGTCAAGTATTTATTCCTATGACCATGAGATCATATAACTCACTGACACCGGAGGAATGCTTTGTGTGTATCAAACGTCGCAACGTAACTGGGTGACTATAAAGATGCTCTACAGGTATCTCCGAAGGTGTTAGTTGAGTTAGTATGGATCAAGACTGGGATTTGTCACTCCGTGTGACGGAGAGGTATCTCGGGGCCCACTCGGTAATACAACATCACACATAAGCCTTGCAAGCAATGTAACTTAGTGTAAGTTGCGGGATCTTGTATTACGGAACGAGTAAAGAGACTTGCCGGTAAACGAGGTTGAAATAGGTATACGGATACTGACGATCGAATCTCGGGCAAGTAACATACCGAAGGACAAAGGGAATGACATACGGGATTATACGAATCCTTGGCACTGAGGTTCAAACGATAAGATCTTCGTAGAATATGTAGGATCCAATATGGGCATCCAGGTCCCGCTATTGGATATTGACCGAGGAGTCTCTCGGGTCATGTCTACATAGTTCTCGAACCCGCAGGGTCTGCACACTTAAGGTTCGACGATGTTTTATGCGTATTTGAGTTATATGGTTGGTTACCGAATGTTGTTCGGAGTCCCGGATGGGATCACGGACGTCACGAGGGTTTCCGGAATGGTCCGGAGACGAAGATTGATATATAGGATGACCTCATTTGGTTACCGGAAAGTTTCCGGGCATTACCGGAAAAGTTTCGGGCTCATCGGTAGTGTACCGGGAGTGCCGGGAGGGGTGCCGGGGACCATCGGGAGGGGTGTCACGCCCCAAGGGGTCTCATGGGCTATGGGAAGAGATAAACCAGCCCCTAGTGGGCTGGAATAAGTTCCCACTAAGGCCCATAAGGTTTGAGAAGGAAAAAACACAAGGTGGAAAGAGTTTCCAAGTGGGAAGGTGGAATCCTACTCCAAGTAGGATTGGAGTAGGACTCCTCCACCTCCAATTTCGGCCAAACCTTTGGGTTTTGAGGCTGCCTCCTCCCCTCCCTCCCACCTATATATACGGAGGTTTTAGGGCTGATTTGAGACGACTTTCTCACGGCTGCCCGACCACATACCTCCATAGTTTTTCCTCTAGATCACGTTTCTGCGGAGCTCGGGCGGAGCCCTGCTGAGACAAGATCATCACCAACCTCCGGAGCGCCGTCACGCTGCCGGAGAACTCTTCTACCTCTCCGTCTCTCTTGCTGGATCAAGAAGGCCGAGATCATCGTCGAGCTGTACGTGTGCTGAACGCGGAGGTGCCGTCCGTTCGGTACTAGATCGTGGGACTGATCGCGGGATTGTTCGCGGGGCGGATCGAGGGACGTGAGGACGTTCCACTACATCAACCGCGATCTCTAATCGCTTCTGCTGTACGATCTACAAGGGTACGTAGATCGCTCATCCCCTCTCGTAGATGAACATCACCATGATAGGTCTTCGTGCGCGTAGGAAAAATTTTGTTTCCCATGCGACGTTCCCCAACAGACAGAAATGTCAACGATCTGAAGCTTCTGAGTAAACATGCCTCTATGATTACTACTCAGGTAGAACAAGTACTTAAAGCTCAGAATGACCTGCTCAATGAATTAAATGACAACTCTGTCAGAGTCATTACTAGAGGAGGCAAAATGACTCAGGAACCTTTGTATCCTGAAGGTCATCCTAAGAGAATTGATCAAGATTTTCAAGGAATCAATGCTGATACACCTAGTCATCCTAAGGAGAAGAAGAAGGATGATAGAAGTCTGCATGCCAGTTCACCAAATACTGTCACACCTGAAGAACCTAAAGATATTTTTGTGTCTGATGCAGAAACACAATCTGGTGATGAACATGAACCTGGTGACAACATGGACAGCGGTGTTCATAATAATGCTCAACCTAGCAATGATGAGGATGTGGAGATTGAACCTACGGTTAATCCTGATAACCCACAACCTAAGAGATACGATAAGAATGACTTCACTGCTAGGAAGCATGGTAAAGAAAGAGAGCCATGGGTTCAGAGACCTATGCCCTTCCCTCCTAAGCCATCCAAGAAAAAGGATGATGAGGATTTTGAGCGCTTCGTTGAGATGATAAGACCCATCTTTCTGCAAATGCGGTTAATTGATATGCTCAAGATGTCTCCGTATGCCAAGTACATGAAAGATATCGTGACTAATAAACGGAAGATACCAGATCTTGAGTTCTCCACCATGCTTGCCAACTACACTTTTAAAGGTGGAACTCCTAAGAAACTTGGTGATCCCGGAGTGCCCACTATACCATGCTCCATTAAAGGAAACTACGTAAGAACTGCCTTATGTGACCTTGGAGCCGGTGTTAGTGTTATGCCGCTCTCTCTCTATCGTAGACTTGAATTGGACAAGTTGACACCCACTGAAATTTCTCTGCAAATGGCTGACAAATCAACTGCTTTCCCTATCGGCATTTGCAAGGATGTGCCTGTTGTGGTTGCTAACACCACTATCTTAACAGACTTTGTTATCTTGGATATTCCCGAGGACGATGCCATGGTTGTCATCCTCGGAAGACCCTTTTTAAACACTGCAGGGGCTTTTATAGATTGCAACAAAGGCAATGTCACTTTCCATGTCAACGGTAATGAGCACACAGTGCATTTTCCGAAGAAACAATATCAAGTACATTGCATCAATGCTATCGAAAAGACTTCATCGATTCTTACTGGGAGCTTTGAATGCCCTATTCCTCGTGTCAAGATGAAGTATGATTTGCTTGTTGGGGAGATACATCCATTGAGGTGACTTAGTGGCTATTCGAAAATTCTCCGTTCTCTCTTGCGATTCGAGAAGGTTTTGTCATAAGGACTTGATCAATCCTATTGACGGATTTCTTTCGATGACCATGAAACGGGTGAATCAAAGAGTCACATACCTCTGTTTTGAGCTTTCCTTTTATTTTGCTTAGAAGAAAAATGATAGAATTAGTTTAGCTTTTCCTGTTTTCTATTTCAGCGTCCCGGAGAAAAATACCTCGAAAATAAAAGTTCTCCGATGGTCCTGAAAATTTAGTATGATTTTTTCTGGAATTTTTGAAAATTTCAGGGCCTGAGAGCTCGCCTGGGGGCTAGACCAGTGGGCCACAAGCCTACCACCGCCACCTACCCCCTGGTGGCGGAGTGCAAGCTTGTGGGGCCCACAGGCACCCCCTCCACTCATTCCAGCTCACAGCCTCTTCTTCCACCTCCTAAAAAATTGTTTCGCAGCTCAAACCCGTGTTCTTGCTCATTTGGCTGTGAATTTCGATCTCCCTGCTCAAAGCACTATTCTCCAAACCGTTTTGGGGAAATTACTCCTTGGTAAGTGACTTCTCCATTGGTCCAATTAGATTTTACTCTAGTGCTTTATCCTTCGTGCATTCTTGCTACCATGGTGACCCTGTTCTTGAGCTAGAAATGTTGATTTTAGCTGGTCTCAAGTAGTTTTAGCGCGTGATACGGTCTCTAGGCACTAGTAGGAGTAGTTGCTACAAGTTGGGTTAATCTTTATTCACTTTTCTTTCGAAGTCTCTAAAAATTTCAGAATTTTTCAGAGCTAGAAAAAGGAAAAGATGAGGAGGTTCTTGAGAGGCTCTTCAAGCCCTAACCTCAAGGAGGATGAGAAGAACCACCCCAAGTACGTAGTCCCTCGAGTCACAGAAGTTCGAGCGTGCGAGTGGCCAAGTGATGATTTTTTGCGCGCCGCCGGACTTTATGAAGACTTTTATTACTTGGTGGAGAACGCAGGTCTTACTGCGTTCGTTGAAGATAAGTGCTCACAATACCTCCTCCTCACCAATATTTTCGTTCAAAACTTCAACTTTTATCCGAGGAAGAATCCTCCCATGGTTGAGTTCATGATATATGATGTCCCCCAGTGCATGACGCTGTAGGATTTTTGCAATGTATGCAAATTACCTTATGTTGGGGATATCTGTGACCCTCGTCCACGGGACTTGGAGGATTTCATTGGTTCTATTGCTGTTGGAGAGGAGAGAGGAGTGTCTCGCGCTAGAATTGCTAGCATACATTTTCTTGTGCTTCGGTACTTCTCATTATTTGTGGGCAAATGTTTGATTGGCCATGGGGAGGCTGGATCAGTTAGTTCTCCATACCTTGCGGTTTTGCGCGAAGGCCTTTATAACGATAAGACTTATAGCTTGGGCGCTATAGTAGCTCAACGGTTGAACCTGAACCGTTCTAAAGGTGTCGTCTATGGAGGTATCTACGCTACTCGTCTTGCCAGACACTTTGAGATACCCATTAGACTGGGAGAGAAAGGAGAGATGCTTCTCCCTAAGAAATATCTGGATTATGACAGCATGGTTCGCCATGATTTTCTGGATAGAGATGCTAGTAGACGGATGATTTATAACCTGGTATTTAGTCACGGTACTCGAGAGACTATTACTTTGCCTGCTCCTTCTTTGTTCAATATTCATGCAGGCAGGTACACTATTATGCCCTCATACATCTACGCATATTGGGGCTTGGCCCAACCACAGGCGCCTGTGCACGAGCCGCCAGTCGAGTACCAGACGCCAGTTTATCAGTGGGAGCCAGAGGAGCTCACACAGCAGTGGCATCCACAGTCTGCTCCGGAGTATCCTGGAGCTGGTTATTCCCACCTTGGGAGTAGACCAAGCTAGGCGAAAAGCCTAAGCTTGGGGGAGTACATGTTCTGACATTCATGCTTATGTTTTCACTCTGTTAGCCGGTGTTTACACTTTGCCACTGTATTATCCATGCTAGTTTATTTTCGTTTTCTTGTTTTCTTGTTTTGTGTCCTTTTGAGAAAACCCAAAAATATTTTTCTTTCTTCTTTTGCTTGTTGGGAGCTTTCCCGTGTAAATAGTTTTCTTTTTCTTTTGGTCAAGGTAGAAGATATTGGTTCCAATGCTTAGTGGTTCTTGCAGGCTTACCTGTTTAGCTTTCAAAGAGCCATATTACTTTGTCTTCTCCTTTGTGTTTGCCTGCAGATTCAGCTTAGTCCCATGCGCTTATTATCGTTCACATCGTTCGATCGTGCAAATGAAAGGCAACAATGATGATATATGATGAAGTGAGTGAGACTGAAAAGCTGGTATGAACTCTATCTATTTTGTTTTTGTAAATATGACTAGCTTGTCGACCCAGATTTAGCTTTGTTGAGAGAGAACCATGTTTGCAATGACAACTTAGAGATCATAGTTTCTAATGCCATGCTTATTTACCTGAGAGCTTATAATGGTTTGTCTTGAATGCCAACATAGATTTTGAGATGACTATGATGTGGTATGATAGGATGGTATTCTCCTTTGAATGTTTCGAGTGGCTTGGCTTGGCGCATGTTCATGCATGTAGTTGAAACAAAATCAACATAGCCTCTATTATGTTTGTGTTCATGGTGATTTATATCCTGTTCATGCTTGCATTCAATGTTAGTCAAACTCATTGCATCTTGATGACTCTTGTCGCTCTCTAGTTGGTCACTTCCCAGTCTTTTGCTAGCCTTAACTTGTACTAAGCGGAATACTGCTTGTGCATCCACTTCCATAAACCCAAAAGTTTTTCCATGAGAGTCCACCATACCTACCTATTTGTGGTATCTACCTGCCGTTCCAAGTAAATTTGCATGTGCCACTCTCTAAACCTTCAAGAAATAATCTGTTTTGCTTGCCTGCACCGCTCATGTGGTGACAGGGGGCTATTGGTATCTTCCATGCTAGGAGTGTCATCCTTGACATGTGTTTATTCACAATCATTCACGAGAAAGGGGCCGGTAATTGGAATGCCCAGTTCCACGCTTAAATCAAAAACATAACTGTAAAACAAGACTCCCCCCGGATTCATGTTAGTATGGACTGTACCCGAGGATTCGGCTAGCCGTGGAGTGTGATTGATTGGTGGTGGGGGAGTTAAAACTTTACTTTTCTGTTTGGGAACCGCCTATAGCATGAGTAGCATGAAAGATATTGAGAACTCTTGGTCATTGCGTTGACAATAAAAGCATGCCACCCAAAATTATTATCTCTGTTTTCAAAGCTTGAGCTCTCGCACCTCTGCAAATCAATGCTTCCCTCTGCGAAGGGCCTGTCTATTTATTTTCCTGTCGGGTCTTCCTCCTCTTATATAAGCACCAATTAGAGAGCACCTCTGTCATTTTTATGCTTTGCTTTTGATTGATATTGAGTATGACTATGACTGGATCTTCGTTGCTATGAATTACAATGTTTAGTGAGCCCTTGATCTTTGAAAGTGCTCTGCATTTATGTTTTGCGGTCTCAGAAAGAGCTAGCGAGATACCACCTATTCATATTGCTTCATGCTTGTTTTGATTAAAGTGTTGGTATTTGAAACTCATTATTATTTGCTCGTTAGCTGATTATGTCATTGATATTAGTTTACCGTGAGACCTTTGTGTCATTTGCTTATGTGGTTAACTTGTGATCTTGCTGAAATTCTGGTTATGAGTTAGACATAGTTGCAACAACAAGACCAAACAGAGTTTGTCAAAGTTTTTCTATCTCTCTGAGTTTGTCAACTGAGTTGCTTGAGGACAAGCAAGGTTTTAAGCTTGGGGGTGTTGATATGTCTCCATCGTATCTACTTTTCCAAACTCTTTTGCTCTTGTTTTGGACTCTAATTTGCATGATTTGAATGGAACTAACCTGGACTGACGCTGTTTTCAGCAGAATTGCCTTGGTGTTATTTTTGTGCAGAAATCAAAGTTCTCCAAACGTCCTGAAAATCTAATGGGAGCAGTTTTGGAAAATATAAAAATATCTGCGCCAAGTTCCACATGAGGGGGTGGGCCAGTGGGCCACAAGCCCTGGCTCCGCCACCACCACCCCTGGTGGCGGTGGGCAGGCTTGTGGGGGCACACGGCTCTGCCGCCCCCAACCTCAGGCCTATAAGTTCACTTTCGTCCGAGAAAAAATAAAAAGAGAATTTTTCGTCGCATTTACGATACGGAGCTGCCGCCACCACATGTTCTTCATCTGGAGGGTAGATCTGGAGTCCGTCTTGGGCTCCGGAGAGGGGAAATCATCGCCATCGTCATCATCAACCTTCTTCCCTCTCCAATTCCATGAAGCTCTTGGTCGTTCGTGAGTAATCTATTTGTAGGCTCGCTGGGCGGTGATGAGTAGGATGAGATCTATCATGTAATCGAGTTAGTTTTGATGGGGATTGATCCCTAGTATCCACTATGTTCTGAGATTGATGTTGCTACTACTTTGCCATGCTTAATGCTTGTCACTAGGGCCCGAGTGCCATGATTTCAGATCTGAAATTATTATGTTGTCACCAATATATGTGTGTTTTAGATCCGATCTTGCAAGTTGTAGTTACCTACTATGCGTTATGATCCGGCAACCTCGGAGTGACAATAACCGGAACCACTCCCGGTGATGACCATAGTTTGAGGAGTTCATGTGTTCACCAAGTGCTAATGCGTTGGTTCAGTTCTTTATTAAAAGGAGAACCTTAATATCTCGTAGTTTCCTTTTGGACCCCGCTGCCACGGGAGGGATGAACAATAGATGTCATGCAAGTTCTTTTCCCTAAGCACGTATGACGACACACGGAATGCATGCCTACATCACATTGACGAACGGGAGCTAGCCACATATCTCTCCGTGTTATAACTATTGCATGATGAATATCATCCAAACAAATCACCGACCCATTGCCTACGAGTTTGTCCTGCTGCTGCTACTACTGTTGCTACTGTTGTTACTTGTCTTGCTCTGCTGCTGCTACTACTGTTGTTATTGCTGTTACTTGTCTTGCCCTGCTGCTGCTACTACTGTTGCTACTGCTGTTACTTGTCTTGCTCTACTGCTACTGTTGCTACTACTGTCTCTTGCTACTGTTGCTACTTGCTACTGATGTCACTACCGCTGTTCCTTGCCACTACCGTTACTCACTACTTTGTTGTTACTACTTTGCTTGCAGATACTAATCTTTCAGGTGTTGTTGAATCTGATAAATTCAACTGCTAATACTTGAGATTATTCTCTCACCTCCCGTCGTGCGAATCAAAAATTTGGGTCAAATACTCTACCCTCGAAAACTGCTACGATCCCACGCGCTCGTGGGCGTCAACAAAACATTCTTCTAGTTTCGATTGCCGGAGAGTACTAACAGCATTCTTCTGGTACCGTTGCAAAGGGGAAGAACAATTGACATCACTCTACCACTTTGCTCAGTGCTGGTTTCTCCATAGATAGATCCTTGTATGGCATAGGAAAATTTTAAAATTACTACGATCCCCAACAGGAGAGGCATGAGCTAACATACTTTCTGTAGTGGGATCATATAACTTATGATTGGAACTTTAGAAATCATCCGCAACTAGTAAAGATCATTAAGGTAATACCCAACCATAGCATTAAGTAACAAGTACCCTTTACTACCATACGCAACAACCCCCTTACTCGGGTATAAGCTTTTGTCACTCTCGCTACCCACTATAAGTGAATCATGAGCGTATTTCAACACCCTACATCAGGAATCCCCCACGCCTGGGCGGCACGGAAGGCACCATAGGACAACACCAAAGTAAAACACGCAACTCAAGCCAATCATGATCATCAATCAACCCATAGGAAAAAAGAAATGTACTCAAACATTATAGGATCACTACTATGGAAAAACCTGTAGGTGGAGGACTAACAGTAGCGCGGGTCGCAGAGACGCGCTACTGTAACTTTATAATAGCACAAGCAAAAAACACGCGCTACGAGTATAACTTTATCACTAGCGTGTGGGAAGTAAACCGCACCACTTCTAAGATGGCCATACCGTACCCACCAGGCTACGCATAGTAGCAACGTGCCTTAGACTGAAGCGCTAGTGCTAACTATATAAGAGTAGCACGGTTCGCGCACCCGCGCTACTGCTATTCTACCCTTATCATCTTACCCGCCCGCGTGTTGATCACTCTCCCATCTACTATCTCTCTCGCTCACGCGGACACGGCTCCCGTGTCGTCGCCGCCGTTGCCGCACCGCCGTCCTCTCTCCTCCATTGCCTTAAGCCACCTCCCCCTCCCCTCGCCCTCCTCTCTCCTTCATCCTCGTCCTCCTACCCCTCGCCCTTCCCCCCTCTCCCTTTTGCCTCCTTCGATCGTCTCTCCTCCTCCCGCTCTCCCCTCCGTTCTCTCCCTCCTCCCTCCTCCGAGCGTTGTCCCTCCTTCCTACTCCATCTGCCGCCCCTCCTCCTCCTCCAACTATCGGCCCCCTCCTCCTTCCCAATTTATGCAACCTAGTTACATGTCAGTCAATGGAGCCGGTCTCTCGTACATGGACAACTAAGGTTGGTCCGGGCCGCTTCATCCCACAATAATGCCAAATCAAGATAAGACTATGGAAGTAAGCAATCTGAACATCAACTCCCACAAACACTTTGTGTTCTAATCGTGCATGTTATCTATGCAAAGACCTAGCTCATGATGCCAGTGTTGAGGAACATTGCACGGGAAACAAAAAAATCCTACGAACACCCAAAATCAATCTATGTAGATCAACAGCTACAAGAGGGCAGTGCATCTACATACCCTTGTAGATCGCTAAGCGGAAACATTAAGAAACACGGTTCATGTAGCCGAGCGATGCTACCTCTTGAGCTTGCGTTGGTTTTTCCCTTGAAGAGGAAAGGGTGATGCAACATAGTAGTAGTAAGTATTTCCCTCAATTTGAGAACCAAGGTATCAATCCAATAGGAGTATCAAGGCAAGTCTCCAAAGTACCTGCGCAAAAATAGCAAACTTGCACCCAACACTACAAAGGGGTTGTCAATACCTTCACGATTGATTGCAAGGTGAGATCTGAAGGCGGAAAGTGCAACAAAGTGAAAGTGTAGGGCTGAAAATATGATGTGAAGTAGACCCGGGGGGCATAGTGTTCACTAGAGGCTTCTCTCATGATAGCAAATATTACAGTGGGTGAACGAATTACTATCGAGCAATTGATAGAACCGCGCAAAATCATGACGATATCTAAGTCAATGATCATACATATAGGCATCACGTCCGAGACAAGTAGACCGATACTTTCTGCATCTACTACTATTACTCCACACATAGCCCGCTATCCAACATGCATCTAGTGTATTGAGTTCATGACAAACAGAGTAACGCCTTAAGCAAGATGACATGATTTAGAGGGATAAATTCATGCAATAGATATAACCCCCATCTTTTTACCCTTGATGGCAACAACACGATGCGTGCCTCGCTACCCCTTCTATCACTTGGTGAGGTCACCGCATGGTATGAACCCAAAACCAAGAACTTCTCCCATTGCAAGAATTATAGATCAACATGGCCAAACGAAGCCCACAACTCGAAGAGAATTACAAGGATATGAAATCATGCATATAAGAGATCAGAAGAAACTCAAATAAGATTCATAGATAATCTGATCGTAAATCCACAATTCATCGGATCTCACAAACACACCGCAAAAGAGGATTACATCGGATAGATCTCCATGAAGATCATGGAGAACTTTGTATTGAAGATCCAAGAGAGAGAAGAAGCCATCTAGCTACTAGCTATGGACCCGAAGGTCTATGGTGAACTACTCACGCAAATTCGGAGAGGCAATGGTCTTGATGAAGAAGCCCTCCGTGTCCGAATCCCCCTCCGGCAGGGCACCAGAACGTGCCTCGGATGGGATCTTGCGGATGCAGAAGCTCGTGGCGGCGGAAAAGTATTTTCGTAGCTCTCTCCCGTGGTTTCAGATTTTTCGGGGATTTATAGGCAGAAGAAGTAGGGAAAAGGAGCCACGTGGGGCCCACAAGCCTGCTAGGCGCCCCCCCCAGGTCGCGGCTAGGGGGCTTGTGGCCTCCCCTGGTGCCATTTGCCTTGGTTCTCAAGCTCCCTGCGTATCTTCTGTTCCGGAAAAAATCTTTTCACAGGTTTTATTCCGTTTGGACTCCGTTTGATATTCTCCTCTGAAAAATGTCAAAAACACGGAAAAAACAGTAACTGGCACTTGGCACTAAGTTAATAAGTTAGTCCCATAAAAGATATAAAATGCATACAAAACATCCAAAGTTTGACAAGATAATAGCATGGAACCATCAAAAATTATAGATACGTTGGAGACGTATCAAGCATCCCCAAGCTTAACTCCTGCTCGTTCTCGAGTAGGGAAGTGATAAAGACTGGATTTTTGATGTGGAATGCTATCTAGCATATTTGTCCTTTGTAACTTCTTTCATGTGACATGAATGTCCAGATCCGTAAGATTCAAAACAATAGTTTGCTATTGACATGAAAACAATAATACTTCAAGCAAACTAGCAAGGTAATCATGAACTTTCGAAATAACAAGGCCAAAGAAAGTTATCCCTACAAAATCATATAGTCTGGCTATTCTCCATCATCCCCACACAACGAATTTAAATCATGCACAACCCCGGTATTGGCCAAGTAATTGTTTTCGCACTCTTACTTTCTCAAACCTTTTTCAACTCATCACGCAATATATGAGCGTGAGCCATGGATATAGCAGTTATAGGTGAAATAGAGTATGGTGGAGGTTGTGAGGCAAAAAGGAGGAGATGGTCACATCGACTCGGCATATCAAAGGGCTATGGAGATGCCCATCAATAGATATCAATTTGAATGAGTAGGGATTACCATGCAACGAATGCCCTTAGAGCTATAAGTGCGTGAAAGCTCAAAAGGAGAACTAGTGGATGTGCATCCAACTTGCTTGCTCACGAAGACCTAGGGCAATTTTGAGGAAGCCCATCACTGGAATATACAAGCCAAGTTATATAATGAAGATTCCCACTAGTATATGGAAGTGTCAAAACAAGAGACTCTCTATCATGAAGAACATGGTGCTATTGTGAAGCACAAGTGTGGAAAAAGATAGTAGCATTGTCCCTTCTCTCTTTTTCTCTCTCTTTTTTTATATGGGCTCTTTAGCCTCTTTTTCATTTATTTATTTTTTGGTGGGCATCTTTGGCCTCTTTTTTTATTATTTCCTCACATGGGACAATGCTCAAATAATGATGATCATCACACTTTTATTTACTCAAAACTCAATACTTAGAGCAATGATGACTCTATAGGAAATGCTTCCGGCAGTGTACCGGGATGTGCAACGATCTAGCTTAGCGTATGACGTTGAAACATATCGCTAGCTATCCTACGATCATGCAATGGCAATATGAAAGTGACGGCACAAGTCATGAGACGGAACGGTGGGAGTTGCATGGTAATATATCTCGGAATGGCTATGAAAAGGCCATGGTAGGTAGGTATGGTGGCTGTTTTGATGAAGGTATATGGTGGTTTTGTGCACCGGTGAAAGTTTCGCGACACTAGAGAGGCTAGCAACGGTGGAAGGTGAAAGTGCATTTATACCATGGACTCACATTAGTCATGAAGAACTCATATACTTATTGCAAAAGTTTTATTAGTAATCAAAACAAAGTGCTAAACGCTTCTAGGGGAAGGGTTGGTAGGTGTTAACCATCGCGCGATCCCGACCGCCACACAAAGGATGACAATGAATAAATCAATTATTCTCTAACTTCCTAACATAGCGGTTCACCATACGTGCATGCTACGGGAATCACTAACTTCAACACAAGTATTTCTAGATTCACAACACCCTACTAACATAACTCTAATATCACCAAACCCATGTCTCAAAACTAATTGAGAGGAATCAAACTTCTCTTTACTAATCGATGCACATGAATATGGAAGTTTTTATTATATCCTCTTTGGATGCCTATCATCTTTAGGACTACTTTCATAGCACAAGCCAATTACCAAGTTACTCAGAGAGAGCACTCTCAAAAAGATATAAGTGAAGATCGAGAGTTTTTATTTCTCCAAAATATGACACCGTCGTGCTCTAAAAAGATCTAAGTGAAGCACTAGACCAAAGTTATCTAGCTCAAAAGATATAAGTGAAGAACATGCTCGCTAAATTGCCTAACTCAAAAGATATAAGTGAAGCTCAATGAGTATTCTAGCAAATTCACGATGAGTGCATGTCTCTCTCAAAAGGTGTGCAGCAAGGATGATTGTGACACAACAAAAATAAAATACTCCTATAATACACGACGCTCCAAGCAAAACACATATCATGTGGTGAATAAAAATATAGCTCCAAGTAATGTTACCGATGGATTGAAGACGAAAGAGGGGATGCCTTCCCGGGGCATCCCCAAGCTTAGGCCTTTTGGTGTCCTTGAATTTGGCTTGGTATGCCTTGGGCATCCCCAAGCTTGAGATCTTTCCACTCTTTATCCCATTGTCCATGAGAACATCACCCAAAACTTGAAAACTTCACAACACAAAACTTAAACAGAAACTCGTGATATCATTAGCACAAGAAAACAAACTACCAACTCATTAGGTACTGTAGCAAACTTGATCTCTATTTATATTGGTGTTATATTACTGTATTCTCACTTTTCCATGGCTAGTACCCCCGATACTATCCATAGTTTCATCAAAATAAGCAATCAACACAACAAAAAACAGAATCTATCAAAAACAGACCAGTCTATAGAAATCTGTATACTTCGTAAACTTCTGGTATCTCAAAAATTTTGAAAAATTACGACAGTTAGGGAAATTGGCATATTAACCAGCAGAAAAAAGAATCAACTCAAAAGCTCTTTCTGGACAGTAATGAAAAATAATTTCGTGAGTGCAAAGTTTCTGTCTTTTTCAGCAAGATCAAACAACCATCACCAAAACTAGTCATAAAGGTTTTACTTGGATCAAACACAAAAAGAAACAGACAAAAAACACAATCATAACAGAATTATGATGGTGTGGACACAACAAAACATAAAGAAAAAAGCAAAGATAAATTCATTGGGTTGCCTCCCAACAAGCGCTATTGTTTAACGCCCTTAGCTAGGCATTGATAATTCAATGATGCTCACACAAAGACAAGAATTGAAGCACAACGAGAGCATCATAAGGCATGTGAAAATCACATCTAAGTCTAACATACTACCTATGCATAGGCATTTTATAGGAAAACAGATTGTCAAGACAACCAATAGTTACCATATGCAAGGAAGAAGAAAGAGACAATAGCAATCTCAACATAACGAGAGGTGATTTAGTGATATGAAAGTTTCTACCACAATATTTTCCTCTCTCATAACAATTACATGTGGGATCATATTCAAATTCAACAATATAGCTATCACATAGGATATTCTTTTCATGATCCACATGCATGCAAAGTTGACGCTCTTCAAAAATAGTGGGATTATCATCAATTAAAGTCATCACTTCTCCAAACCCACTTTCAATATTATTGCAAATATCATATTTATCATGAGGCTTAAACAAATTTTCAAGATCATAAGAAAAATCATTACCCCAATCATGATCATTGCAACAAGTAGTGGACAAAGCAAAATTAGCATCCCCAAGCTTAGGGTTTTGCATATTTTTAGCATGATTAACACTAATAGGATCTATAGTGAAACCATTGCAATTATGCTTTTCATTCAAGGAGCCCTCATGAATCACTTCATAAATTTATTCATCACAATTTTCAGATTCACGCATCTCAAGCAAAACTCCATAAAGATAGTCAAGTGCACTCAACTCAGTAGCAATTGTTTCAACATAATTGGATCTCTTAAAGAGATTAGCAAGTGGATAAGGATCCATATCAATAGATTTTCAACAAGCGAAGATGCAAGCATATTGAAGGCACGTAGCACACAAGCAAAGGAAAGGCAAACGAAAAAGGAAAATATTTTTGTAAATTTTTGTTTTTTTCAGAAGTGGGGGGAGGAAAATGAGAGGCAAAAGGAAAAAAAAAGTAAATGCAAGAGATGAGTTTGCGACAGTTACTTGGATAAGCTTCCCTTAGAATAATCCCCGGTGCTAGAAATTGACACGTTGGAGGAAGACTATTCTTGACTTGATGCTCCCGGCAACGGCGCTAGAAATTCTTCTTGCTACCTCTTGAGCTTGCGTTGGTTTTTCCCTTGAAGAGGAAAGGGTGATGCAGCACAGTAGCAGTAAGTATTTCCCTCAGTTTGAGAACCAAGGTATCAATCCAGTAGGAGTATCAAGGCAAGTCTCCAAAGTACCTGCGCAAAAACAGCAAACTTGCACCAAACAATACAAAGGGGTTGTCAATCCCTTCACGATTGATTGGAAGGTGAGATCTGAAGGCGGAAAGCGCAACAAAGTGAGAGTGTAGGTCTGAAAATATGATGTGAAGTAGACCCGGGGGCCATAGTGTTCACTAGAGGCTTCTCTCATGATAGCAAATATTACGGTGAGTGAACGAATTACTGTCGAGCAATTGATAGAACCGCGCAAAGTCATGACGATATCTAAGGAAATGATCATACATATAGGCATCACGTCTGGGACCAGTAGACCGATACTTTCTACATCTACTACTATTGCTCCACACATCGACCGCAATCCATCATGCATCTAGTGTATTGAGTTCATGACAAACAGAGTAACGCCTTAAGAAAGATGACATGATTTAGAGGGATAAACTCATGCAATAGATATAAACCCCATTTTTTTACGCTTGATGGCAACAACACGATGCGTGCCTCGCTACCCCTTTTGTCATTGGGTGAGGTCACTGCACGGTATGAACCCAAAACCAAGCACTACTCCCATTGCAAGAATTATAGATCAAGTTGGCCAAACGAAACCCACAACTCGAAGAGAATTACAAGGATATGAAATCATGCATATAAGAGATCAGAAGAAACTCAAATAATATTCATAGATAATCCGATCATAAATCCACAATTCATCGGATCTCGACAAACACACCGCAAAAGAGGATTAAATCGGATAGATCTCCATGAAGATCATGGAGAACTTTGTATTGAAGATCCAAGAGAGAGAAGAAGCCATCTAGCTACTAGCTATGGACCCGAAGGTCTATGGTGAACTACTCACGCATCATCGGAGAGGCAATGGTGTTGATGAACAAGCCCTTCGTGTCCGAATCCCCCTCCGGTAGGGCACCAGAACGTGCCCCAAATGGGATCTTGCAGGGACAGAAGCTTGCGGCGGCGGAAAAGTATTTTCGTGGCTCTCTCCCATGGTTTCAGATTTTTCGGGGATTTATAGGCGGAAGAAGTAGGGCAAAGGAGCCACGGGGGGACCACAAGCCTGCTAGGCACCCCCCAGGCCGCGGCGAGGGGGCTTGTGGCCTCCCCTGGTGTTCTTTGCCTTGGTTCTCAAGCTCCCTGCGTATCTTCTGTTCCGGAAAAAATGTTTTCGGAGGTTTTATTCCGTTTGGACTCCGTTTGATATTCTCCTCTGAAAAAGGTCAAAAACACGGAAAAAACAGGAACTGGCACTTGGCACTGAGTTAATAAGTTAGTCCCAAAAAAGATATAAAATGCATACAAAACATCCAAAGTTTGACAAGATAATAGCATGGAACCATCAAAAATTGTAGATACGTTGGAGACGTATCAAGCGACTTCATGATCCAATCACGATTCGTCCTGCGATCCAATCATGATCCGACCTGCAATCCAATCACGATATGTCCAGATCAAGCGCCAAATGGACATCACCTCCGCATTCAGCACACGTACAGCTCGATGACGCCTTCACCACCTCGATCCAGCTAGCGAAGGTGAAGTAGTAACTGACTTCTCCGGCAGCACGATGACATGGTGGCTGTGGTAGTGGCGCGATTTCGGCACGGCTTCGCCAAGCACTACCACGATCATGATGGTGGAGAAGTACTGCGAGAGAGAGAGAGAGAGAGAGAGAGAGGAGGGATGTGCCATGGCTCTTGGGTGAGGCTTCCCTCCCTCTCCTCTAGTATATATAGGGGGGACGATGAGGCCAGTGCCCTAGGGTTTCCTCTAGGGTGGGGCGGCTGACACCAAAAGGAGCCTTGGCCCTCAAGGAAGGATTGGCGCTGGCCACCTCAAGGCCAACTCGACCCCTTGGCCACATGGGACTTAGGTGGGAGGGGCGGCCAGCCCACCACTAGCTCGTGCGCCATCTCGCATAGCCTATAGGGCCCTCCGGGGTAGGTAGACCCGCCCGATGGACCCTAGAACATTTCTGGAACCTCCGTCAAAAAACGGATAACTTTCTCAAACTCTTCCGAAACTCGAATACCAACTTCCCATGTATCAATCTTTTCCTTCTGACCATTCTGAAGCTCCTCATCATGTCCAGGATCTCATCCGGTACTCTGAACAACCATCAGTCACCAACATAATAACTCAACAATAATATATCGTCACCGAACGTTAAGTGTGCAAAGCCTGTGGGTTCGAGAAGTATGCAGACATTACCGAGACACCTCTACGATCAATAACCAATAGTGGGACCTGGATGCCCATATTGGTTCCTACATATTATAAAAATATCTATATCGGTCAAACCATGTCAAGGATTCAGTCAATCCCGTACGGAGTTCCCTTTGTCCATCGGTATGTTATTTGCCCGACATTTGATTGTCGGCTTCTCCATACCTATTTCAATATTGCTACTCGCAAGTCTCTTCAATCGTTCTGTAATACAAGATCCCATGACTAACTCCTTAGTCACATTACTTGCAAGCTTCTTGTGATGTTGTATTACCAAGTGGGCCTAGAGATACCTCTCCATCATACGGAGTGAAAAATCATAGTCTCGATCCATGACAACTCAACACACACACCCGGAGATACCTATAGAGCATCTTTAGAATCACCCAGTTGTGTTGTGACGTTTGACACACACAAGGCATTCCTCCGATGTCAGGGAGTTGCAAAATCTCATGGTCATAGGAATAGATACATTGACATGCAGAAAGCAATAGCAATAAACTTAGTGATACGATCAAATGTTATGCTTACGGTGTGGGTCTAGTCCATCACATCATTTTCCTAATGATGTGACCCCGTTATCAAATGACAACTCATGTCTATGGCTAGGAAACCTTAACCATCTTTGATCAACGAGGTAGTCCAGTAGAGGCTTACTAGAATTATAGCACTTTGTTGTGTATCTATACACACATATATTTGAGTTTCCAATCAATACAATTATAGCATGCATAATAAACAATTGTCATGAACAAGGAAATATAATAATAACCACTTTATTATTTCCTCTAGGGCATATTTCCAACACTTTGGCCATATCACATCACAACATGCCCTGCAAAAATAAGTTAGGCGTCCTTACTTTGTTGTTGCAAGTTTTACATCGCTACTATGGGCAACTAGCAAGAACCGTTCTTACCTATGCAAAGCCACAATGGTGATATTAAAGTTGCTATTTAACCTTCCACAAGGACCACCTGTGTCGAATCCGATTCAACTAAAGTGGGAGAGACACACACCCGCCATCCATCTTTATGCAACCAAGTTACATGCCACTCGATGGAACGGTCTCTCGTACGTGGACGAGTAAGGTTGGTCTGGGCCACTTCATCCCACAATACCGTCGAATCAAGATAAGACTAAGGAACTAAGCAATCTGAACATCAACGCCCACAAACACTTTGTGTTCTACTCGTGCATGTTATCTACGCATAGACGTAGCTCACGATGCCACTGTTGAGGAACGTTGCATGGGAAACAAAAAAAAATCCTATGAAAACCCAAGATCAATCTATGGAGATCAACAGCTACGAGACAGCAGTGCATGTACATACCCTTGCAGATCACTAAGCGGAAGCGTTAAGAAACACGGTTGATGTAGTCGAACGTCTTCTCGGTCCATTCACGATCCATCTCGTGATCCAACCATGATCCGTCCCAATCAAGTGTCGAATGAACGGCACCTCCGCGTACAGCACACGTACAGCTCGATGACGCCATCACAACCTCGAGCAAAGGTGAAGTAGCATCTGATTTCTCTAGCAGCATGACGGCATGGCGGTGGTGGTGGTAGTGGTGGGATCGCGATAAGGCTTCACCAAGCACTACCGCGATCATGACGGTGGAGAAGTATACGATAGAGAGAGGAGGGATGCATCGTGGCTTTTGGCTGCAGCTTTCTTCCCTCTCCTCTAGTATATATAAGTGGAGGGGAGGATGAGGCCGGCACCCTAGGGTTTCCGCTATGATAGCATGGAGGCCACCAAAAGGAATCTTGGCCCTCGAGGAATGAGGGGCGGCGGACACATTTGAGATAGCCCAACCCCTTGGTCGCATGGGTCTTAGCTGGGAGGGGCGGACAACCCACTAGGAGCTGAAGCGCCACCTCTCATAGCCTATCGGGCGCTCCGAGGCAGGTGGACCCTCCTGGTTGACCCTTAGAACACTTTCGGAACCTCCAAGACAAAACCGGTAACTTTCTAAAACTCTTCCCGAACTAGGATACCGAGTTCACATACATCAGTCTTTACCTTCAGACCATTCTGAAGCTCCTCGTCATGTCCGGGATCTCATCTCGGACTCTAAACGACCTTCCGTCACCAACATAATAACTCAAAAATACTATATTGTCACCGAACGTTAAGTGTGCATACCCTGCGGGTTCGAGAACTATGCAGACATGACCGAGACACCTCTATGGTAAATAACCAGTAGTGGGACTTGGATGACCATATTGGTTCCTACATATTCTATGAAGATCTATATCAGTCGAACCACGATATCAAGGATTCAGTTAATCCCATATGCGGTTCCCTTTGTCCGTCTGTATCTTACTTGCCCGAGATTCCATCATCGGTATCTCCATACCTAGTTCAATCTCATTACTCACAGGTCTCTTTACTCGTTCCGTAATACAAGATCGCATGAATAACTCCTTAGTTACATTGCTTGCAAGCTTCTTGTGATGTTGTATTACCGAGTGGGCCCAGAGATACCTCTCCGTCACACCGAGTGATAAATTCCAGTCTCGATCCATGCCAACTCAACAGACACCCTCGGAGATACGTGTAGAGAATCTTTATAGTCACCTAGTTACGTTGTGACAATTGATACACACAAGGCATTCCTCCAGTGTGAGGGAGTTGCACAATCTCATGGTCATAGGAACAGATACATTTACATGTAGAAAGGTATAGCAATAGACTTAGTGATACGATCAAATGCTATGCTTATGGTTTGGGTCTAGTCCATCACATCATTCTCCAAATGATGTCATCCCGTTATCAAATGAGCACTGATGTCTATGGCTAGGAAACCTTAACCACCTTTGATCAACGAGCTAGTCTAGTAGAGGCTTACTACGAACATTGTATTGTCTATGTATCCACGCATGCATTTGAGTTTCCAATCAATACAATTATAGCATGGATAATAAACGATTATCATGAACAAGAAAATATAATAATAACCACTTTATTATTGCATGTAGGGCATACTTCCAATACTTTGGCCATATCACATCACAACATGCCCTACAAAAACAAGTTAGATGTCCTCTACTTTGTTGTTGCAAGTTTACGTGGCTGCTATGGGCAACTAGGAAGAACCGTTCTTACCTGTGCAAAGCCACAATGATGATATTCAAGTTGCTATTTAACCTTCTACAAGGACCGTCTCTGTCAAATCCGATTCAACTGAAGTGGGAAAGACAGACACCCACCAACCACCTTTATGTAACCAAGTTACATGTCACTCGATGGAACCGGTCTCTTCTACGTGGACAAGTAAGGTTGCTCTCACCAGTTTCATCCCACAATATCACCGAATCAAGATAAGACTAAGGAAGAAACAATCTGAATATCAACGCCCACAAACACTTTTGTGTTCTACTTGTGCATGTTATCTACGCATAAACCTTGCTCTGATACCACTGTTGGGGAACGTTACATGGGAAACAAAAAATTTCCTACGAACACCCAAGATCTATCTATGGAGATGAACAATTATGAGAAGTGGAGTGCATCTACATATCATTGTAGATCGCTAAGCAGAAGCATTGAGAAACTCGGTTGAAGTAGTCGAACTTCTTCAGGATCCAATCACGATCCAACCCGCGATCCAATCATGATCCGTCCCAATCTAGAGTCGAACGGACGGCACCTCCGCGTTCAGCACACGTACAACTCGATGACGCCTTCACCACCTTGATCAATCGAGCGAAGGTGAAGTAGTAGCTGAGTTTTCTGACAGCACAACGACGTGGTGGCGGTGGTTGTGGTTCTATCTCGGTAGGGCTTCGCCAATCACTACCACGATGCGATGGACGAGAAACACTACGAGAGAGAGAGAGAGATAGGAGGACTCTGACGTGGCTTGTGGTGCGGCTGTCCTCCCTCTCCTCTCATATATATATAGGGGAAGGGAGGAGGGGGTTGCACCCTAGGGTTTCCCCTAGGGTGGGGCAGCGGCCAAGGGGTGGCTTGGCCCTCAAGTTGGGTGGTCGTCCCCCACCAACCCCTTAGCCGCATGGGCCTAAGTGGAAGGGGCGCCCGACCCACCAAGGGTTGGTACGCACCCCTCTCAGCCCATGTGGCCTCCCCGCACTCCCGATACATTACCATCGATGCCCGAATTCTTTTCGGTGACCAAAACGAAACTTCCTATATATCAGTTTTACCTCGGGACTATTCTGAAGTTGTTCGTCATGTCCGGGATCTCATCCGGGACTCCGAACCACATTCGGTTACCAACATATGCAACTCAACAATACTATCTCGTCCCCGAACGTTAAGCGTGCGGACCCTACGGGTTCAAGAATGATGTAGACATGACCGAGACACCTCTCCGGTCAATAACTAATAGCGGGACCTTGATGCCTATATTGGTTCCTAAATATTCTATCAAAATCTTTATCGGTCAAACCATGATGCCAAGGATTCAATCAATCTCGTATGCAGTTCCCTTTGTCCATCAGTATGTTACTTCCCGAGATTCGATTATCGGTATCTCCGGACCTAGTTCAATTTCGTTACTAAAAGGTCTCTTTACTCGTTCTGTAATACAAGATCTCGTGACTAACTCCTTAGTCACATTACTTGCAAGCTTCTTGTGATGATGTATTACTCAGTGGGCCCAAAGATACCTCTCCATCATATGGAGTGACAAATCCCAGTTTCGGTCCATGCCAACCCAACAGACACCCTCGGAGATACCTGTACAGAATATTTATAATCACCAAGGTATGTTATGACTTTTGATACACACAAGGTATTCCTTCGGTGTCAGGGAGTTGCATGATCTCATGGTCTTAGGAACACATACTTTGACATGCAGAAAGCAACAATAGTAAACTTAGTGATACGACCAAATGCTATGCTTACGGTTTGAGTCTTGTCCATCACCTCATTCTCCTAATGATGTGATTCCGTTATCAAATGACAACTCATGTCTATGGCTAGGAAACCTTAGCCATCTTTAATCCACGAGCTAGTCAAGTAGAGGTTTACTAGGGACATTGTGATGCTTATGTATCCACACATGTATCTGAGTTTCCAGTCAATACAATTATAGCATCGCAAATGATTATCATGAACAAGTAAATATAATAATAACCACTTTATTATTGCCTCTAGGGCATATTTCCAACAAGCGGGACCTTCATGGGCCACCAATGTCGGTGCTCAAATCGGTTGATCTCGGTAGGGGGTATCAAGTTGTGGATCTGGGAACAATGGTAAAAGGAGACTCAGTGAGACATGTCTCATTGTTTACCCAAGTTCGGACCCTCTCAAAGAGGTAAAACCTTATGTCATGCTTCGATTGTATTCATGATGGGGTATCGAGTACAGGATGATGATATACCTCGAGATCATTTGTGTAAGTTCTAAACCCCAAGACGAGTAATTGTCATCTCTATAGAATAAACCTCTTGGCTTCTATAGACATGTAGGGTACCTAGGGTTACATTAGGTCGGTTGCTGACATGCTAAAGAAAAAGGTAAATCTTGGAGTGGCTGTCAAGTCTTCGGCGGTTTCCACCTTGCCCACGAACAAGTATTGATGCTTTGGTCGTCCATTGGGCGGTGGCTTAATAGGCCCTAGTCTGGCCAATGTGGGTTGAACACCTTGGGCTAGTACCCCCTAGTCCGGGACACCCTCACATATCACAACTTCTGGAGAACTAGAGGGAGATGGGTGCACCCAAGATTGCACGAGGACTTGTTGCTCTAGGGGGCGCCACCCCTTTGTGACGGCGCACCTAGGAGGTGATGGGGCCCTCCCCTCATTCCTGGCCGCACCCCTAACTTGGCGGTCAAGGCTAAATGGTGAGTGATGCCCTATATGGAGGGCCTTAGGGCTCATCTTATTGTCCCCTGGCAGGCCTAGCCTATTTGGGGAGCCGAGGACGTATCTAATAATTTCAGGGGGCGACCGATAAATCCCGGAGCCCTCCAATTCTCTCTCAAAACAATTTTCATTATCTTTTTTTTGCGAGAAAACAATTTTCCAAACACATACTCCTAACACATCTAATACTCAACAGATCAAAGGTTCTTAATTAAGCGTGTGATCCTATAGGTGCGGTGAAATATAGACCTATTTCGATCAATGATCAATAGTGAAATCGTGGGCATCCATATTAATCACTATACCCACAAGAATGATTATCGACTTAACAAGTAGCTATTGTATGTTATTCATTTTGCCTCATCATACTATACAAAACCCAAGGTGTGATGGTCGGCATCCATATTAACACGCGGTGGTGGCCGACGGCGGGTGAGGTGGTAGCGCTGCCTTTTGGCGGCAGGGCGGCGTGGTGGTGCTGGGTGGCCGGCGGCGCGCCCCCAGCCCAGATCTGGGCCCTGTGGGCCCCATCTGGGTCCTAGCGGGCCAGCACCCGGCGTGGCTGCATTGTCTTCTGTGTGGTGGTGAGGAGGAGCAGCTTGGACGGGGGACGGCATCATCGACGGCGTGTCTGTTGCAGCGCGATGGCAGGAGCTTTATAGGCGGGGGTCCCGACCGGGCCTGTGGGCCCACGAGCCTCGTATGCTCTTTCTACTGCGTCTGGTCGGCTACCGTCGTTGACAGTGGAGGTTGAGCCCTCCCACATGCCCACAGTGCTGCTGCTCCTTGTCCCGACTTTTTTTCGTCGCTGTGCAAGTCTCTCCTTACAGTGTCATGGTGAGACAGCACGGGGGCTTCAAGACCATGTTGATGCAGGGTGAAGGTCGGTTTGGTGACAGACTACGAAGCATTGCGAGGTATAGGTTGGGATCGGAGAAAATCCGTGTCGGTCGATCTGCACGGGGGCTTCAAACTGACTTTCTGCGATCTGCACGGCATGGCCGTCGATGGATCGATGAACACCCTCCTCTAATCAACGTCAGCGTGACACTTGTACTTACATCTATCCGGCATTCCGGCTGGTAGCTAGGCACCTCTGCAGTCAGCCGCATGTACTCCTACGTGGGATGCGTTGGGTACACGAGAAAGGAAAAGAAAACCCGCGCGTGCTGGCGTTGGCGTCTTCCTCCTCAGACAGATGGATGCCATGCACATGCACATGCACATGCACATGCACATGCACATACACATGCTCGCCGAGCCGATCGAGGCAGCTTGCATTTTCGACGGTCGGTGGTCGACTGGTCGGGCCTGCCGTCTTCCCCCATAGCTAGCCACAGGGTGGTCTCCTACTCCGATGTGTAGCAGGCGCGGCCGGCGCTTCGGGAAAGACAGTGCTTCCGGCGTTTTCCCGATATGCATGCATGTCCGGCCAGCGGCGCCCAGTGACACCAGCTAGGCGACGCAACGTAGTGCTCCGGGGGTCAAATTCTTCGGGCCGTTGGTCAGACGATGTGTCTGCTCGATCGGAAATTAAGGTGGTAAAAATTGTCCTGTCGGCGGCCGGTCGGTCTCCGGCCGGGATACGCTCCGGATTTCTTCGTGTTTTCCGGTGAACTTCCTGCATGCGCAACGCAAATGCGTTGGGACAGGGACACATCCTTTGTATGTCCTATACGTACTTCTGCGTTGTGATGCGCATCGTCCCGGGACAGGGACGTTTTGGCAGAAGATCGGTGGAGCGAGCGAGAGCTACACCTGCCCCTAGCTAGGTTAATTTAGACCGGAGCGCCCTGATTCTCCAATCACTGCTCCAGAACACAAGTCGGCGCCGTCCTCCGGTCCATCTTCAAAATGGTTTCTGCCACTTTCAGCGTAACTACTCCAGCCAGCAGGTAGTACGTACGTACGTACGCACGCACGCTGACTGACCATCTCGATCGATCCATCGTGGAGACAGGTTATGATACTCAGGGGTGGAGACAAGGGGCCAGTGTATATTTGACTGATATGAGCTAGTAGATATGTACTTGCCTTCCCTATCACCGGTCATATTCAAATCATGGCTCCGCCACTGATTACTACGATGAAAACCAATAAACGAAGGGCGTGTCACACATGGATGGAGCCTAGCTCCTGTTGTTTACACACCAACTGCGGTGGTGCATATCATTAGTCCAACCTAAGCATCCTTGCGTGATCCACAGACCTCGTGCCACGCATCAATAATTGTACAAGTCCATACACACAACCTACACGTGATATATCATGCGCAAAAGAAAAAACCTACACATGATATATCATGTCAAAAGGAAAAAGGTGCATGTGATATTTGATGATATGTATCAACATGTTAACACGTACCGATCGATCAATCTCTCTGGACCTGTCTACATGTAGTGGAGATGCCCGTTAGATGCCTATGGGCGTCTCTAACCGAACCCATTTCCTATAACTCTGTAAATTTTCTCTCAAATTTAGCTCCTCGAATATGAGAAGGTAAAAAGTAGCCGGACCTAATGAACCCCTATGCTTAACATTCTATTTTGTTTTACTAATTATTTCATCCTTTATGACATTGTTTAGGAGTAGTAGTCTTTGATCCTATTTCAAACCTTCTCCTTCTTTTGATCCGTACTAACCGAGGCATCCAGTGAGACATTCATCCAAGCAAAACACAAAGCAATTTCCTCTTGGGTGTGGTAGTTCATCAACCTCTTCTTCTTGGTGCTTGTTTGTGTCTCGATGGGATCATCAGACTCCTCCACTTCGGGATCATCCTCCTCACCCTCGTGATCTTCACACCTCTCACCATTACCGGACATGGACAACTCTGTGTCATTGAGGCCAAGTACCAAGTATGTGTGATTAATCCAATTGAGGTATGAAACTTGCAACATCATATTGGTCCACACTACAATCTTCAAGAACAAACACATCACATGGTCATCGACACATTGCATCATCAAAGTCCCTAGCTAAAAATGAAAAATGATTATTTTCACATTTTAGGCATTGGATCAGACACTTGGTGGGCATGATCCCCTCTGGTGGTTGTGGTGGTTGTAGGTGGTGGAAAACGAGGTGAGGGGTGGCCAGAGATGGGGGAGAGGCGAGGAAGCCATCGTACATGGAGAAGGCATTCGAGTGGATATCTTCTTCCTCTTCTTCGTTACCGCCTCATTGAGAGCTTTGCCGCCATCATCGGATTCCTCTCTCCTTGTTATCAGCTAGAACAACCGGAGACGACGAGGTGATCTTTGTGATGGCACGGCCTTGTCGCCGGCCTTCATGGATTACATGGCGGACCGCACGACGGTCTTCATTCTGAGTTGATTCCTTGGCACGGGCGGCGGCATGCTCGTCGACTTCGGCAGTGTTGCCCGACAGGAGTGGTCTGCTAGGTTGTAAAGTCGGCCGGCGTCCATTTCCATTGAAATTGAGGCCTCCCGTGTCTATGCAGCGAGAGGTCGGCGTCCATTCGCATTGAAATCGAGGCCTCCGGTGGCTATGCGGCGAGATTGCAAGGCAGAGGTGGGAAGAGAAGGCGCCAACGAGATTGAAGGAGAACTTATCTTCTACTGAAAAATGGTTGGTGGTTGCTAAAAAATGAGAGAGGGTGGAAGTTTTGGGGCTCTATTTCTTTTCTTTCTTTCTTTTTTGAATTACCCGTTTAAAGGTTCGGCTAGGTGTACATATTAACTCCTGAAAATGAGATCTTTTTGAGGAGTTGGCCCCCTTCAACAGCTCGATTAGAGGTGCCCTTATATACTACTCCATTTGCACCTAAATAATTGTAATTGAGAAAAACTAGACTAGTTCTCTCCAATTATAACTACTCCCTCCGTTCAAAAATACTAATAGCAAGTACTCCCTCTGTAGTATTTAGGTACAGAGGGAGTAGTACTAATACCAAGTATTCCCTCCGTCCAAAAATAATTGTCTTTGATTTTATAGAGATAATTGCACGGCACTACCACACTTGGGCACCATGTGACGGATAGGTACCAATAGTCATTTTTTTTGCGTGTGAGTACCATTTCATAGCCTAATTGTTGCAATACGATCTGACAGTCGTATAACTCGTATTGACGTTGTATCTGATGTACCGGGCCCGCATGTCAGTCGGCACGATGGCGTACACGTACCGGCTCGGACACTTGGTCTCGCTCAAACCTGGTCGAACCGGACCAACCCTAGAACCCTAGCATTGCTCTCCCCTCTCCCTCTCTGCGCGGCTCTCCGACGATGGCGGCGGCGACTCCCGGTGGCGGTGACGTTGCGGGCGGCTACGGAGACCTCCCCGGCCTTGGGGTAGATGACCACTTAGGTCTGGTTGTGGACAATGGCGGCTCCAGTTCGAACCACTCCTCCGGCGCTGGTTTGGAGGATGAGGATTTGGAGGAGGAGGCGGCGCTGTCCATGGAGGACAGGGTGAAGATGGCAAAGATCTGGATCGCCAACCCTAGCAGTAGCCATCACTGGACCAGTGGTGCTGGTGGCGGCTTGATGTAAGTCACTGAAGAACCCTAGCCTTATCATTTTGTTGTATCAATGGTAGAGGCTAGTTGTTTCTTTCTTTTTTTGGGTTGCTCCTAGACTCGATATTATTAGGATCATGTTCGTATTAGAGTCTTTAATCTTGTTACCGTAATTCTGCAATGTCATACTTGTCAATTAGAGGTTGTGTGTTGCTCCTGTGCAATTCAGAATTCATAGTAGAGGCTTTGGTGTTGTGTTGTTGATAAGAATTCATATAGTTTGACTGATGAAGACAACAAGTAATATTATAGTTTGACTCATGAGCTTGCTTTTCTGAATTTATATGCTTATCTGCTTGTCTGAATTTATATGTCTGAACTGTAGTTTGAATGATGATGTTTGGGAACTTCGGATTCACTTTGATTCTCAGCCAAATATTGATATGAAGCTATGTAGCTCAGATGTTACATTTATGAACATGTATGCAGTGTTGCAAACACAATGTTTTTATTTCTCTGATGAGTTATACAACATGAGGAATTTAGGAATAGGAGAGGAGAGAGAGCAGGGCTTAGAATTGATTGACACAAACATCAAACTGTAGGAACTAAAAAAGGAATATAAGCACAGTTTAGTTCTCAATTTTCTAGTGAGGGCAACAACAACTTATTTAGCAGCAAGTGCAACAACTGAAGAGAGAACAAATTTAAGTAATATCATTTCTGTCAGTCATAGAGAGGATAAATTAGCAACAATAGTTTATGAACCACCTGTTTTGTATGATCTTAGTGAGCCTGCGGTTCTTGTTGTTGATCCAGAAGGTGTTGTTTTCCATAGCAGCCCTAGTCAACCTACTACCTTTTGCACCCAAGAGAGCATAAACTTCAGAAAGGACAATCTGAATGTTATAATGGAGGAAGAGTCATTGTTTGAACAGTCACATAATAGTAGTGATGAAACTGAGGATGCATAGGACAGTGATAACAATTCAGATAACAGCTCACAATTAGGAGAGTAGGAAGAAGATGTAGATCAATCTGAAGATTCAGATGAAAATTCAGATGAGGAACAATTACATTATGAGGGTGACACTGATGTTGAGGGTTTGTTTGAGCAGGAAGATGAGGATGTCAATGTTTTTGCAAGAGAAGAGCCTCCAATGCAAAAATCTACAAAAAAGGAGGAAGAAACTTAAAGTTAGGAAAGGCCCCACTACTAGGTCACATTGTAGTGTGTTAGAGGAGGCGATACCTGATTTCATTCCTTCAGCAGATGAAGAAGATGATTGGTTGTTGTTTGCGGATGAAGATGATGGACATGAGCCACCCTCATTTATGCTACCTAAAGGGAGGAAGAGTAGGGCCAAGAAAAGGAAACCAAGGATCTGGTACAATGACAAACTTGAGCAACCACATCAGCAGTTATGTTTGTACATGTGCTTTAAGGATCAACATCAATTCAGAGAAGCTTTGTTGATCTTGCACATCACACAGGCCAGAGACTTTAGGTATCACAGAAACTCAGACCAAAGGATCATTGCTTGTTGTAAGCAAGATCATTGCCAGTTTTGCATTGTTGCTGCAGTAATCAAAGGGGAGAAGACCTTTGCTATTAAGAAAATGAGGCTAGAGAACACTTGCCCTACCAACACAGAGAAATCAAGGACTAGTGCAAAGTGGCTTGCAAAGACCTATGAGTCATTGTTCAGGTCTGATCCCACCACTAGCATAAACACTTTGATGGATAACTGTAGGGAGAATTATGGTGTTGATGTGGGAAGGCACATGGCATATAGGGCCAAAAACCTTGATGTAGAAGTTGTGCTAGGAGAGCACAAGAAGCAGTATCCCAGACTTAGGGATTATGCTCAGGCCATCATGGATACAAACCCTGGTAGTAGAGTTGTAGTCACAACACTTACTTCTAAACCTACTACAAAAACACCACATCCAACACCAAGGTTTCATGCTATGTTCTTCTGCATCAATGGAGCAAGGGAGGGATTTCTGAATGGATGCAGACCATTCATTGGTTAGTCATTCTTTTATTGCGCATCAGTAATTTTAATTGTTTAGCAATGCTTTATAGAGACTTAAATTGTTCTTTGACCTGTTGATGGATGCTTCATTAAGCTAACAACCGGTGCTCAAATCCTTGCTGCCACTGGAAGAGATGGCAATAACAATATTTTCCCACTTGCATTTGCTATACTTGGACAAGAGGACACAGCTAACTGGTGTTGGTTTCTGCACCAATTGAAGATATGTCTAGGAGGTGAAATTGGGAAATTTAGTCCTTATACTATCATGTGTGATAGACAGAAGGTATGTGTTTTGCAACTAAATCAAATTTAGCATTTCTATTAAGTTCTGCATTTGTAGTTGTATAGTAGCTAAGTTTAGGATGCTATGTGATCAGGGGTTGCTAAATGCAGTAAATCGAGTTTTCCCAAACTGCCATCAAACATTTTTGGAAAAAAACCTATTAGGACTATGATTGATGGTACTAAAGACAAGCAGATGGCGAGGTGGCATAGGAATAGAGAGAAAGGAAAGGCAGCTCTGTGGGAGATTACACCACATTATGCTGAGAAGCTAGAGGTGGAAAAGGAAAGGGCTAGATTCTGGAAACCTATCCAAGCTAGTGTTAATCTATGGCAAGTGAGTAGTGGGCAGCAAACACATGTTGTAAACTTGGAACTTCATACATGTGGCTGCAGAAAGTGGGACCTTTCTGGCATACCTTGCTGTTGGAATTATGCCCTAGAGGCAATAATAAATGTATAGTTATTATTATAATTCTGTATCAAGATAATAGTTTATTATCCATGCTATAATTGTATTGAATGAAGACTCATTTACATGTGTGGATACATAGACAAAACACCGTCCCTAGCATGCCTCTAGTTGGCTAGCCAGTTGATCGATGATAGTCAGTGTCTTCTGATTATGAACAAGGTGTTGTTGCTTGATAACTGGATCACGTCATTGGGAGAATCACGTGATGGACTAGACCCAAACTAATAGACGTAGCATATTGATCGTGTCATTTTGTTGCTACTGTTTTCTGCGTGTCAAGTATTTATTCCTATGACCATGAGATCATATAACTCACTGACACCAGAGGAATGCTTTGTGTGTATCAAACGTCGCAACGTAACTGGGTGACTATAAAGATGCTCTACAGGTATCTCCGAAGGTGTTAGTTGATTTAGTATGGATCAAGACTGGGATTTGTCACTCCGTGTGACGGAGAGGTATCTCGGGGCCCACTCGGTAATACAACATCACACACAAGCCTTGCAAGCAATGTAACTTAGTGTAAGTTGCGGGATCTTGTATTACGGAACGAGTAAAGAGACTTGCCGGTAAACGAGATTGAAATAGGTATGCGGATACTGACGATCGAATCTCGGGCAAGTAACATACCGAAGGACAAAGGGAATGACATACGGGATTATACGAATCCTTGGCACTGAGGTTCAAACGATAAGATCTTCGTAGAATATGTAGGATCCAATATGGGCATCCAGGTCCCGCTATTGGATATTGACCGAGGAGTCTCTCGGGTCATGTCTACATAGTTCTCGAACCCGCAGGGTCTGCACACTTAAGGTTCGACGTTGTTTTATGCGTATTTGAGTTATATGGTTGGTTACCGAATGTTGTTCGGAGTCCCGGATGAGATCACTGACGTCACGAGGGTTTCCGGAATGGTCCGGAAACGAAGATTGATATATAGGATGACCTCATTTGATTACCGGAAGGTTTTCGGAGTTACCGGGAATGTACCGGGAATGACGAATGGGTTCCGGGAGTTCACCGGGGGGGCAACCCACCCCGGGGAAGCCCATAGGCTTTGGGGAGACACACCAGCCCTTAGTGGGCTGGTGGGACAGCCCCAAGGGGGCCTATGCACCAAGAGAAGGAAATCAAAGGAAAAGAAAAAAAAAGAGGGAGGAAGTGGGAAGGGAGGGGGACTCCTCCCACCAAACCAAGTCCAACTCGGTTTGGGGGGGAGTCCTCCCCCCCTTGGCTCGGCCGACCCCTTGAGGGTCCCTTGGACCCCAAGGCAAGGTCCCCCTCCCTCCTCCTATATATATGGGGCTTTTAGGGCAGATTTGAGACGACTTTCTCACGGCTGCCCGACCACATACCTCCATAGTTTTTCCTCTAGATCGCGTTTCTGCGGAGCTCGGGCGAAGCCCTGCTCAGACGAGATCATCACCAACCTCCGGAGCGCCGTCACGCTGCCGGAGAACTCTTCTACCTCTCCGTATCTCTTGCTGGATCAAGAAGGCCGAGATCATCGTCGAGCTGTACGTGTGCTGAACGCGGAGGTGCCGTCCGTTCGGTACTAGATCGTGGGACTGATCGCGGGATTGTTCGCGGGGCGGATCGAGGGACGTGAGGACGTTCCACTACATCAACCGCGTTCTCTAACGCTTCTGCTGTACGATCTACAAGGGTACGTAGATCACTCATCCCCTCTCGTAGATGGACATCACCATGATAGGTCTTCGTGCGCGTAGGAAAATTTTTGTTTCCCATGCGACGTTCCCCAACAGTGGCATCATGAGCTAGGTTCATGCGTAGATGTCTTCTCGAGTAGAACACAAAAGGTTTTGTGGGCGGTGATGTGCGTTTTGCTGCCCTCCTTAGTCTTTTCTTGATTCCGCGGTATTGTTGGATTGAAGCGGCTTGGACCGACATTACTCGTACGCTTACGAGAGACTGGTTTCATCGTTACGAGTAACCCCCTTTGCTCAAAGATGACTGGCAAGTGACGGTTTCTCCAACTTTAGTTGAATCGGATTTGACCGAGGAGGTCCTTGGATGAGGTTAAATAGCAACTCATATATCTCCGTTGTGGTGTTTGCGTAAGTAAGATGCGATCCTACTAGATACCCTTGGTCACCACGTAAAACATGCAACAACAAAATTAGAGGACGTCTAACTTGTTTTTGCAGGGTATGATTGTGATGTGATATGGCCAACGATGTGATGTGATATATTGGATGTATGAGATGATCATGTTGTAATAGAAATATCGACTTGCATGTCGATGGTACGACAACCGGCAGGAGCCATAGGGTTGTCTTTATACTAACGTTTGTGCTTGCAGATGCGTTTACTATTTTGCTAGGATGTAGCTTTAGTAGTAATAGCATAAGTAGCACGACAACCCCGATGGCAACACGTTGATGGATGATCATGGTGTGGCGCCGGTGACAAGAAGATCGTGCCGCTGCTTTGGTGATGGAGATCAAGAAGCACGTAATGATGGCCATATCATGTCACTTATGAATTGCATGTGATGCCAATCCTTTTTTTGCACCTTATTTTGCTTAGAACGACGGTAGCATTATGAGGTGATCTCTCACTAAAATTTCAAGACGAAATTGTGTTCTCCCCGACTGTGCACCGTTGCTACAGTTCGTCGTTTCGAGACACCACGTGATGATCGGGTGTGATAGACTCAACGTTCACATACAACGGGTGCAAAACAGTTGCGCACGCGGAACACTCGGGTTAAGCTTGACGAGCCTAGCATGTGCAGACATGGCCTCGGAACACATGAGACCGAAAGGTCGATCATGAATCATATAGTTGATATGATTAGCATAGGGATGCTTACCACTGAAACTATACTCAACTCACGTGATGATCGGACTTGGGATAGTGTAAGTGGATCATGAACCACTCAAATGACTGGAGATATGTACTTTTTGAGTGGGAGTTTAGCATATAATTTGATTAAGTTGAACTCTAATTATCTTGAACATAGTCTAAGTCCACTTTGAATATATTTGTGTTGTAGATCATGGCTCACGCAAGTGTCATCCTGAATTTTAATACGTTCCTAGAGAAAGCTAAGTTGAAAGATGATGGAAGCAACTTTGTAGACTGGGCTCGTAATCTTAAGCTAATCTTACAAGCTGGAAAGAAGGATTATGTCCTTAATGTTGCGCTAGGAGATGAACCACCCGCTACGGCTGATCGGGATGTTAAGAACGCTTGGTTAGCACGTAAGGAGGACTACTCAATAGTTCAATGTGCAGTCTTGTATGGCTTAGAACCGGGACTTCAACGTCGCTTTGAGCGTCATGGAGCATTTGAGATGTTCCAGGAGTTGAAGTTTATCTTTCAGAAGAACGCTCGGATCGAGAGGTATGAGACCTCCGATAAATTATATGCTTGCAAGATGGAGGAAAACTCGTCTGTCAGTGAACATGTGCTCAAAATGTCTGGGTACTCAAACCGTCTAGCTGAACTGGGGATTGAACTCCCGCAAGAAGCTATCACTGACAGAATCCTTCAATCACTGCCGCCAAGCTATAAAGGCTTTGTGTTGAACTACAACATGCAAGGGATGAACAAGTCTCCCGGCGAGTTGTTTGCAATGCTGAAAGTCGCAGAGTCTGAACTCCGTAAAGAACATCAAGTGTTGATGGTGAGCAAGACCACTAGTTTCAAGAGAAACGGCAAAGGCAAGAAGGGCAATTCGAGGAAGAGCGGCAAGCCTATTGTCAATCCGCCGAAGAAACCCAAAGCTGGACCTAAGCCTGAAACAGAGTGCTTCTATTGCAAGGGTATGGGTCACTGGAAGCGCAATTGCCCCAAGTATCTGGCAGATAAGAAGGCGGGCAAAGAAAAATCAGGTATATTTGATATACATGTTATTGATGTGTACTTAACCGGCTCTCGTAGTAGTGCCTGGGTATTTGATACCGGTTCTGTTGCTCACATTTGCAACTCGAAGCAGGAACTGTGGAATAGACGAAGGCTGGCGAAAGACGAAGTGACGATGCGCGTAGGAAACGGTTCCAAGGTTGATGCAATCGCCGTCGGCACAGTGTCACTTCAACTACCATCGGGATTAATGATGAACTTAAATCATTGTTATTTAGTGCCTGCGTTGAGCATGAACATTATATCTGGATCTTGTTTATTGCGAGACGGTTACTCTTTTAAGTCTGAGAATAATGGTTGTTCTATTTCTATGAGTAACATCTTTTATGGTCATGCACCGAATGTGAGAGGATTGTTCATATTGAATCTTGATAGCAATACGCATATACATAACATTGAGACCAAAAGAGTTAGAGTAAACAATGATAGCGACATATTTTTGTGGCACTGCCGCTTGGGTCATATTGGTATAAAGCGCATGAAGAAACTCCATGTTGATGGACTTTTGGAGTCACTTGACTTTGATTCACTTGACACGTGCGAACCATGCCTCATGGGCAAGATGACTAAGACTCCATTCTCCGGAACAATGGAGCGTGCAAGTGACTTGTTGGAAATCATACATACCGATGTGCGTGGTCCAATGAGCGTGGAGGCATGCGGCGGATATCGTTATTTTCTCACCTTCACTGACGATTTAAGTAGATATGGTTATGTCTACTTGATGAAACACAAGTCTGAAACATTTGAAAAGTTTAAGCAATTTCAGAGTGAAGTGGAAAATCATCGTAACAAGAAGATCAAGTTCCTACGGTCTGATCGTGGGGGTGAATATCTGAGTTTCGAGTTTGGTACTCACTTAAGACAATGTGGAATTGTTTCACAGTTAACACCGCCTGGAACACCACAGCGTAATGGTGTGTCCGAACGTCGTAATCGTACTTTGTTAGAGATGGTGCGATCTATGATGTCTCTTACTGATTTGCCGTTATCATTTTGGGGTTATGCATTAGAAACAGCTGCATTCACTTTAAATAGGGCACCATCGAAATCCGTTGAGACGACACCATACGAACTGTGGTATGGCAAAAAGGCCAAAGTTGTCGTTTCTCAAAGTTTGGGGATGTGATGCTTATGTCAAAAAGCTTCAGCCTGAAAAGCTGGAACCCAAAGCGGAAAAGTGCGTCTTCATAGGTTACCCAAAAGAGACAGTTGGGTACACCTTCTATCTCAAATCCGAGGGCAAAGTGTTTGTTGCTAAGAACGGAACTTTTCTCGAGAAGGAGTTTCTCTCGAGAGAATTGAGTGGGAGGAAGATAGAACTTGACGAGGTTGTCAAACCTCTCATCCCTCTGGATGGTGGCGCAGGGCAAGGGGAAACCTCTGTCGTTGCGACGCCGGTTGAGGAGGAAGTTAATGATGATGATCATGAAACTCCAGTTCAAGTTTTTGTTGAACCACGCAGGTCGACGAGATCACGCGCTGCTCCAGAGTGGTACGATAATCCCGTCTTATCAATCATGTTGTTAGACAACAATGAACCTGCAAATTATGAAGAAGAAATGGTGGGCCCAGATTCCAACAAATGGCTAGAAGCCATGAAATCCGAGATAGGATCCATGTATGAGAACAAAGTGTGGACTTTGGAGATACTACCTGAGGGCCGCAAGGCTATTCAGAACAAATGGATCTTTAAGAAGAAGACGGACGCTGACGGTAATGTGACCGTTTATAAAGCTCGACTTGTGGCAAAGGGTTTTTCACAAGTTCCAGGAGTTGACTACGATGAGACCTTCTCACCCGTAGCGACGCTTAAGTCCGTCAGAATCATGTTAGCAATAGCTGCATTTTTCGATTATGAAATCTGGCAGATGGATGTCAAAACGGCGTTCCTTAACGGTTTCCTTAAGGAAGAGTTGTATATGATGCAACCCGAAGGTTTTGTCGATCCTAAAAATGCTGACAAGGTGTGCAAGCTCCAGCGATCCATTTATGGACTGGTGCAAGCATCTCGGAGTTGGAACAAACGCTTTGATGAGGTGATCAAAGCATTTGGGTTTATACAAGTGGTTGGAGAATCTTGTATTTACAAGAAAGTGAGTGGGAGCTCTGTGGCGTTTCTGATATTATATGTGGATGACATATTACTGATTGGAAACAACGTAGAGCTTTTGGAAAGCATAAGAGGTTACTTGAATAAAAGTTTCTCTATGAAGGACCTAGGAGAAGCTGCTTACATTCTAGGCATTAAGATCTATAGGGATAGATCAAAGCGCCTGATAGGACTTTCACAAAGCACATACCTTGATAAAGTTTTGAAGAGGTTCAAAATGGAACAGTCCAAGAAAGGGTTCTTGCCAGTGTTACAAGGTACGAGATTGAGTAAGACTCAGTGCCCAGCAACTGATGAAGATAGAGAGCATATGCGCTCCGTCCCCTATGCTTCAGCCATAGGCTCTATCATGTATGCAATGCTGTGCACTAGACCGGATGTTAGCCTGGCCATAAGTATGGCAGGTAGGTTCCAGAGTAATCCAGGAGTGGATCACTGGACGGCGGTCAAGAATATCCTGAAGTACCTGAAAAGGACTAAGGAGATGTTTCTCGTGTATGGAGGTGACGAAGAGCTCGCCGTAAAAGGTTACGTCGATGCAAGCTTTGACACAGATCCGGACGACTCTAAGTCGCAAACCGGATACGTATTTACTCTTAATGGGGGTGCAGTAAGCTGGTGCAGTTCCAAGCAAAGCGTCGTAGCAGATTCTACATGTGAAGCGGAGTACATGGCTGCCTCGGAGGCGGCTAAGGAGGGTGTCTGGATGAAGCAGTTCATGACGGATCTTGGAGTGGTACCAAGTGCACTGGATCCAATAACCTTGTTCTGTGACAACACTGGTGTCATTGCCTTAGCAAAGAACCAAGGTTTCACAAGAAGACCAGACACATCAAACGACGCTTCAACCTCATCCGCGACTACGTCGAGGAGGAGGACGTAAATATATGCAAAGTGCACACGGATCTGAATGTAGCAGACCCGCTGACTAAACCTCTTCCACGGCCAAAACATGATCGACACCAGAACTGTATGGGTGTTAGATTTATTACAATGTAATTCACATGGTGATGTGAGGGCTAGATTATTGACTCTAGTGCAAGTGGGAGACTGTTGGAATTATGCCCTAGAGGCAATAATAAATGTATAGCTATTATTATAATTCCTGTATCAAGATAATAGTTTATTATCCATGCTATAATTGTATTGAATGAAGACTCATTTACATGTGTGGATACATAGACAAAACACCGTCCCTAGCATGCCTCTAGTTGGCTAGCCAGTTGATCGATGATAGTCAGTGTCTTCTGATTATGAACAAGGTGTTGTTGCTTGATAACTGGATCACGTCATTGGGAGAATCACGTGATGGACTAGACCCAAACTAATAGACGTAGCATGTTGATCGTGTCATTTTGTTGCTACTGTTTTCTGCGTGTCAAGTATTTATTCCTATGACCATGAGATCATATAACTCACTGACACCAGAGGAATGCTTTGTGTGTATCAAACGTCGCAACGTAACTGGGTGACTATAAAGATGCTCTACAGGTATCTCCGAAGGTGTTAGTTGATTTAGTATGGATCAAGACTGGGATTTGTCACTCCGTGTGACGGAGAGGTATCTCGGGGCCCACTCGGTAATACAACATCACACACAAGCCTTGCAAGCAATGTAACTTAGTGTAAGTTGCGGGATCTTGTATTACGGAACGAGTAAAGAGACTTGCCGTTAAACGAGATTGAAATAGGTATGCGGATACTGACGATCGAATCTCGGGCAAGTAACATACCGAAGGACAAAGGGAATGACATACGGGATTATACGAATCCTTGGCACTGAGGTTCAAACGATAAGATCTTCGTAGAATATGTAGGATCCAATATGGGCATCCAGGTCCCGCTATTGGATATTGACCGAGGAGTCTCTCAGGTCATGTCTACATAGTTCTCGAACCCGCAGGGTCTGCACACTTAAGGTTCGACGTTGTTTTATGCGTATTTGAGTTATATGGTTGGTTACCGAATGTTGTTCGGAGTCCCGGATGAGATCACGGACGTCACGAGGGTTTCCATAATGGTCCGGAAACGAAGATTGATATATAGGATGACCTCATTTGATTACCGGAAGGTTTTCGGAGTTACCGGGAATGTACCGGGAATGACGAATGGGTTCCGGGAGTTCACCGGGGGGGGGAAACCCACCCCGGGGAAGCCCATAGGCTTTGGGGAGACACACCAGCCCTTAGTGGGCTGGTGGGACAGCCCCAAGGGGGCATATGCGCCAAGAGAAGGAAATCAAAGGAAAAGAAAAAAAAAGAGGGAGGAAGTGGGAAGGGAGGGGGACTCCTCCCACCAAACCAAGTCCAACTCGGTTTGGGGGGGGAGTCCTCCCCCCCTTGGCTCGGCCGACCCCTTGAGGGTCCCTTGGACCCCAAGGCAAGGTCCCCCTCCCTCCTCCTATATATATGGGGCTTTTAGGGCAGATTTGAGACGACTTTCTCACGGCTGCCCGACCACATACCTCCATAGTTTTTCCTCTAGATCGCGTTTCTGCGGAGCTCGGGCGGAGCCGTGCTGAGACGAGATCATCACCAACCTCCGGAGCGCCGTCACGCTGCCGGAGAACTCTTCTACCTCTCCGTCTCTCTTGCTGGATCAAGAAGGCCGAGATCATCGTCGAGCTGTACGTGTGCTGAACGCGGAGGTGCCGCCTGTTCGGTACTAGATCGTGGGACTGATCGCGGGATTGTTCGCGGGGCGGATCGAGGGACGTGAGGACGTTCCACTACATCAACCGCGTTCTCTAACGCTTCTGCTGTACGATCTACAAGGGTACGTAGATCACTCATCCCCTCTCGTAGATGGACATCACCATGATAGGTCTTCGTGCGCGTAGGAAAAATTTTGTTTCCCATGCGACGTTCCCCAACACTTGCAACCATGCAATATCAGCAATTAACAAGGCAAAAAGATTTCCAGAGGAATATGTGTCCAAATTCTTTAAAAAATCTTTCTACCTTGCTTCTTATGAGCCAATGATATATACTATTCCTGGTGAACATGATTGGACAAGGACAAGTGGACCAGACATAGAGCCACCCACATTTCATGTGAAGAGGGGAAGAAAGAAAGAGAAGAGAATAAAGGGAAAATTTGAGGTTCCAAAACCAAAGGACAGTTCAAGAATGGCCACTATAACATGCAGCAACTGTGGGCTCCAAGGCCACAGATACACCAACTGCAGACAACAGTTGAGAGCAGAGTTGGCTCTGAGGAAAAACAAGCATGTGGTAAACCATTTTCTCATTATGCGCTTTCCAACTATTGTCCTTTTGTGTTTATTTGCTTTGCAACTATTATGTTCATGTGATAAATCCATTATTAGAGCCTACAACTGGAACATCACAGCCTCCAACTGCAAGATCACAACCTCCAGCTGCAAGACAAAGGAGTGAAGCAAGACCACAACCTCCAACTGCAAGACCAAGGAGGGAAGCAAGATCACAGCCCCCCCCCTGCAAGATCTACCAGAAGATCAACAAGTAGTGCCAGTGTTCATAGGCCTTTCACTACCCCAAGATTTGTTGTTGGAGGTTCATCATCTGCTCCTGTCCCAAGATTTGCTGCTGGAGGTTCATCATCAGCTGCTCCTACACTAAGAAACCATTCTCGTTGGATGGCATTTTTTAGTGCAAGTGGTAACCATGACTAATGATGATGTGTACTAAGTGATTATTACTAAGTTCTATGATGTGTATTAAGTGAATTTTCTGGTTGTATGATCAGTACTAAGTGATGTGTGCTAAGTGATCAGTACTAAGATGATGTGCACTAATTTTCTGGTTCATCATCTGTTTATGTGTTTTGGGTTCAAAAATAAGAATGTCTCAGGTGCTTGATGGTCATGATTCTGATCTATGTTATGTGTTCATCATATGTTTATGTGTTTTGGGTTCACAAATAAGAATGCTTAATGTGCTTGCTGGTTATGGTTCTGATGTGTGTTATATCTGCTCTCTTTAGTTAGGAAATTAAGAGCTAGCAGATTTGTGGTCATGGTTCTGATGTGTATTAAATGAAAAGATAAAATGGTGATTATTTGAGCAATGGATTTCTTCAGACCAAGTCACTTAAAAACATACCCATCTATCAATGCAACAAATAAGAAGATACTTCACATAATACAACATACTTGGGTTGAACATAGATCAAGTCACTTAAACATACATAATTCAGAGATTCTTGCATTACAACATTGGTACAAACCTACTCAGTTAGCATAGTGGAGTTACAACCATAGCATAGTGGAGTTCAACATGCATTAAAGAACAACAATTCACAAAAGGGCACCACATCAACCATAGCATAGTGCAGTTCATCTTCATCTGATCAACTCATCCATCCAAAATGTCCCTGATCATCTTCAACTTCTCTTGGTTCTTCTCCACTGCATTCAACTGATCAGCAATCTGGAGCTTCAGCTCATCCTTGTGTTTAATGAGATTCTCAATTCCTTTCTTCAGACCATCAATGTGAAGGTTGAGCACCACAATGTCATCATTAAGTTTTTCCTCGTAATTTGTCAGTTTATCAACTTGAACCTTTAAATTGTAGTTCTCTTCACTTAGCTTCTCCTTCTCCTTCAAGTGATTAGCCTTCTGGGTCCTAATGACCCTGCCTTGAGCTTCTGCAAGGTTCATAAGCACTGAATACTTCCCTTTAACTTCCATTATCTCTTCCTCTTTCTTCTCAATCTCAGACTTCATGACAGACATAGCAGCACTAGAGCTCTCTGCACCATGGGCATTCACCTTCAAATAGCTCAAATCCATGACCCTCTCCTCCTGCGCATTGAGCAGTTGATTCACATCTTCTACTAGTTTGTCATAGTTTACATCAAGATTTCTTTTCTCTTCTGTTAGGTGGTGAATTTTCAGTGAATTCTCCAAATTATCATCCCTCCTACCACTCTTGCTGTCTTCCAACATTTCCCAAAGTTTCAACAATGCATTTTGCATTGTGGGAGGCCACTCTTGGTCTACCCACCCAACAAAACCACAGTTTTGAGGTGGTTGCAATACAAAAAACAGATATTATATTACTCTATAAAGAACACCAATTAAAATGTCACCACCTACATAAATAAAAACTAATACTTATTCATTTAGTACTTATCAGTAGTAATGATTCACTTAGTTAAAATGTCAACACCTACATAAATAAAAAAATAGCAGAAGTACTGACCACTACTTCCACTACTTGTAAGAAAATAGCAGCAATTGTAACTAAGCTGCATCTTTAGCAGTACTCCCTCCGGTCCTTTTTACTTCGCATATTAGATTTCGGTCAAGTCAAACTTTGTAAAGTTTGACCAAATTTATATTAAAAAATATCAATATCTACAATACCAAATATATACGCTATGAAACTACATTTCATAAAGAATCTAACAATATTGGATTGACATGGTGAATGTTGATAATTTTTTGTATAAGTTTGGTCAAAGTAGAGATGCTTTGACTTCGGACAAAACTTATATGCAAACTAAAAAGGACCGGAGGGAGTACATCAATAAAAAAATACCAGCACTTGTAACTAAGCTGGAACTAAACAATGATTGATGCCCATTAGTAATGATCAAGGAGTACTAAACAATTTGAGAGCACTTTAACAATGACTAAGCCTGAATCTTCAGTACTAGGCTACTAGCTAAGCTCCATCTTTAGTAATAAACAATCTGAGAGCACTTGCCCATTTGTAATAAACAATGAGAGTGGTGGGATCAGAAACATTGACGGTCTACAGCAGAAGTGTCCAAGGCACATTTTTGCCTGCATCTAAAAACAGGAATGTCCAAGGCACATTGTTTAACTAAGCTAACAGGGATCTAAAGAACCAACCAAAAACAATTAGCTAAGCTGCATTTTCAAGATTCTATATTGGTTACATCAACAATTAGCTAATCTAACTAAGCTGCATCTTACCGGCTGAGCACACACTAAAAACCTCCTGCATGTCTCAAATTCTTCGAATGCTACGTGACGCTCAGGCGGCAGCCCATGCTCCGAGCAAACATCCAGGGCAGAATTATCGATGCCCATGTAGTCTTTGTCGTCGATGCTAGCAGGGATCTAAAAAAACAACCAAAAAACATAGATAAATCCCCAGTGTGAAGAAACATAAACCCTAAACCTAACCCTAGCTCTACAAATTACCCGGTACATCATGCCGTTGAAGGAAGAGCTGATGTCCAGGCTCGACAGGTCGTCGCTACTCTCATCCTCATAAACCATGGCGCGGTGGAGGTGGTGGCGGCCGACGAGGTTCGGCGACGGAGTGTGAGGAGAGAAGAAGGGGGGAAGGAGGCGACTGGCTCGGTCGACTGGGTCCGAGCCAGACACAAAGACCGACCGAACCGGTTCGTGCCAACTGACATGCGGACCCGGTACATCAGATACAGCGTAAATGCGAGTTATACGGCTGTCAGATCGTATTGCAACAATTAGACTATGAAATAGTACTGACACGTAAAAAAATAACTATTGATATCTATCCGTCACATGGTGTCAAGTGTGGTAGTGGCCTGCAATTATCTCGATTTTATACAACTTTGATGAAGCCCCTTCATTCACATATCACATGATAGCAAAGAAAGAATTAACTTGCACTACTAGCAAGTAGTAGATCATATGTGTGAGTGAGTTCCAAGCAGGGTACCTACACTCCAAACCGAGTTACCAAACAAGGGGGAAGGGAGGGGGGGGGGGGGGGGCAATGCCAATCCACTAGGGCATTTCTCAAGTATTTTATGTGCCAATGATTGGACCATCTTTGCTTGCAAGGACCGCGCGCGCCACTGAATCTTCGCTCCGGCGAGCTCCTATAAATACCGCCCTCCGTGCAGCGCCTTCCCTCACAGCACACAGCAGCACAAAGCCCGAAAATGGAGAGCTCAGTCCAGAGCTGGTGGGTGCTCCCCCTCACCCTGCTCCCGGCCATCTCCGGCGGCCAGCACGACGGCACCACCGCCACCACACTCGCCGCCCTAGCCACCAGCTTCGCCTACCTCGCCGTCCTCGCGTTCCTCGCGTGGGCGGCCGCCGCGCTGCTCTACTGGGCGCACCCGGGCGGCCCTGCATGGGGCCGGTACTGGCGGGGGCGGGGCCAGGGCGCGGGCCTGCGCGCCATCCCGGGCCCGAAAGGGCTCCCCCTCGTCGGCAGCCTGGGGCTCATGTCCGGGCTGGCGCACCGCTCGCTGGCCGCCGAGGCCGCGCGCCGGCCCGGGGCCAAGCGGCTCATGGCGCTGTCGCTCGGGCCCGTCCGCGCCGTCGTCGCGTCCCACCCGGACGTCGCCAAGGAGATCCTCGACAACCCGGCCTTCGCCGCGCGCCCGCTCAACCACGCCGCGTACGGCCTCATGTTCCACCGCTCCATCGGCTTCGCCGAGCACGGGCCCTACTGGCGCGCGCTCCGCCGCGTCGCGTCGGGCCACCTGTTCGGCCCGAGGCAGGTCGACGCCTTCGCTCCCTACCGCGCGCGCGTCGCCGGCGACGTGGTCGCGGCGCTGCGCGGCGCCGGGGCGGGCGTCGTGGAGCTCCGCGGCGTCCTCCGCCGCGCCTCGCTCTACTACATCATGCGGTTCGTGTTCGGCAAGGAGTACGACGTGGCGGCGCCCTCGTCGTCCGGCGAGGTGGAGGAGCTGCTGGGGATGGTGCACGAAGGGTACGAGCTCCTCGGGAAGGAGAACTGGTGCGACTACTTCCCGGGGCTCGCCGCCGTCGACCCACAGGGCATCGGGGCCCGGTGCGCCGAGCTCATGCCGCGGGTGAACCGCTTCGTGCACGGCATCATCCGGGAGCACCGCGCCAAGGCGAAGGCCGCCGCCGACGGAGGAGAGGCGCGCGACTTCGTCGACATATTACTCTCCCTGCAGGACAGCGAGGGGCTCACCGACGCCGACATCGCCGCCGTGCTATGGGTACGTACGTACGTACGTAGCATATGTGGGTGCACCGTGCACCATTATCAAGAGCAACAAATACAACTTTTTCACCAAATTAACACACATAAATTAGTAGCATGGCATCGGTTCCATTTCCATCCTATAGCTAGTATTACGTATGCAGATCACTCCTACTACTTTTGTTGTGATAATAAAATCTTGACAAAGCGGCCAATGAACGTGCACTTACAAAAAGCTAGCTACCGTCCATGCAAAATTCCACCAGCTTTTTCCTCTTTGTTTAGTTTCGAATCATTTTAATGGATGACTAGTACTAGTCAGTTAGACAGTTACCGCCTAATGGACGATAGAGCACTAGTAGTAAACACAAGAAAATGGTGGCTGTTTTGTTCCAGGAGATGATCTTCAGAGGAACGGACGCCATGGCGGTGCTGATGGAGTGGACCATGGCGCGCCTCGTGCTCCACCGCGACGTGCAGGCCAAGGTGCACCGTGAGCTCGACGAGGTGGTCGGCCGGAGCAGCCCGGTCGGCGAGTCGTCGCTGCCGGCGCTGCCGTACCTGCAGGCGCTCATCAAGGAGGCCCTCCGGGTGCACCCGCCGGGGCCGCTGCTGTCGTGGCGCCACAGGGCGATCACCGACACGTACGTGGACGGCCACCTCGTCCCGGCCGGCACCACGGCCATGGTGAACCAGTGGGCCATGAGCCGGGACCCGGAGGTGTGGGACGCGCCGCTGGAGTTCCGGCCGGAGCGGTTCCTGGCCGGCGGCGAGGCCCCGGACGTGTCCGTGCTCGGCGCCGACGGCCGGCTCGTGCCGTTCGGGTCCGGCCGGAGGAGCTGCCCGGGCAAGTCCCTGGCCATGACCACCGTGACCGCGTGGATGGCCGCTCTGCTGCAGGAGTTCGAGTGGGCGCCGGCGGCGGCCGGCGTCGACCTGTCGGAGGTGCTCCGCCTGTCGTGCGAGATGGCGGCGCCGCTCCAGGTCCGGGTGCGCCCGAGGGGCGACGCGTGAGGTGAGGCTGGCCGATCGACTCCACCCCCACCGTGCATGCTGCAGTAGTAGTTCCGTTCGTAGCCCGTGACCCCGTGCTTCACGAAAGTGAATAATTAAGCTGCCGGTGTAAAAATGTACGTGCACCGAGAGCTCAGTGTTTGGTTCAGAGTTTCTTTCTAACTTGTGTGGGATGTGTCTATGCTATGTACTGTACCATCAAGGTGTGAGTGAGAGTGTGAGTGAGGTTCCATACGTGATGGTGTACAAAATTGCACAACAAAAATCTATAAGAGATTGTGTGTGGAGTGTGCTATACTACACCTTTCTTCTTCTTCTTTTTTTGCGAATTTGGTACTATAGACTATAGCACACCGTTGCTTGTCATGTGTAAATGTGCACGTCTTTTGGCTTTTGGGTCGCCCCTCAGCCAATGCAATAGTTTTGTGGTTTTATGGTCTCTTCTCCAGAATCTTAAAGGAATGGCAAAGGGGTTTTTTTAGAGAGAGGGAGAGGGAAGGAATGGCAGAGTTTACATAGACGGGTTTGCTAAACATCGTATACTTCAAAGAAAAAATGCATGTCACTTTCTGTATGAAGTGCAAGGCCGAAGATGGGGACGGCGGGAGCAAGTTCAGAGCTGGGGTGGGGAGGGGGATTACCGGAGCTGTTCATCCGCGGGGGTGACTTAGAGAGATGGACGGGGCCGACGGCCAACACGACACAGGGGTGCCTTAGAGAGATGGTCGGGGCCAACAGCCAACACAACACGGGGGAGGGAATGCTGAGGCAACATGCAACTGCACCGGCCGATCATGGGGGCGAAGGCATGCGATTAGGTCATGTGTTGGCCAGGGCAAAACACTTGTGTAATTTTATGTCGGGGAGTTGTTTTGACCTTCGGGCTTCTAAAATTGCTTGGCTTTGCTAATCATCATGTTCCTGGATTTTTTTTTTTGTTGGCGCCAATCTCTTTTTCCTTCTTCTCAAGCGAGCGGGGTCGAAGGGCAAACCTCGCCAAAGAAGAAGCAACCTCACTATGTATCTTAGGGATGTGAGGGTGCAGGTTCGCTGAAAAGCAGCAACCACACTATCTATCTTAAAGGGTGCGGGATGCAGCGGGGTCGTCGGGCTTAGAGGGATTGTTTGGGCGACGGACGGCAAAGGCGGTGAGGGGAGGTTGAGAGGAGGGTGGGGCAGCGAGGTGGGGCAGCGAGGTGGTGCGCGGTAGAGCCAACGGCCACGAATGGTGGAGGCCAGCTGTTGGGACGAGATAAGATGGAGGGGGTGCGGGAGGAAGAAGGGAGGGGAAGGAAGAAGATGAACAGAACTAGATCTATTTTGGGCGGTTGGATGAAGATGAGACGGTCCACATAAGTGGCTGATGAACCTTTTTTCAGGCACCTCACAAATAGAGGCTCCCAAAAAAATGTTAAACTTCTTACTTTAATGAAAGTGACAGATATATTGCGTTTTAAAAAAACCTTTCATACTCCCCTGTATGATAATAATTGTAGTTGGGGAGGTCAATGTTTGCATAGAAGAATCCTGATCTACAATGGTTTTATTTTCAAGTTCAAAGTGAGCAGTAAAGTGACAGAAAATATGAGGACGCACTGGCTTTAGAAATCCCAGATGTGGCTTGGAATATTTTTCAGGAGATTACGATTAGACGTGGATGAGATAACAGAACTATTCTCCAACAGGATCATGACGAACCGTTCCTCAAAGATGACATGGAAGAGATAATGACACGCACAAAAAATGAGACAGATAAACATGGATGGGACAAGCAATTCTGAATGACAACATCAGGGGACGTGAGCATTTCAGATGGGAATCGAATAGGCTCGCCACGCCACGGAGACCAGACCACAATGGGATTCATTATTATTATCATATCAGGTAGCCCCAATTATTCAGGGCCGCACCAACAAAAGGTGCAAGATCCGGCACACACAAACAACAGACACCCAACATCCCGGACCCCCAACTCTATCAACTGGTGGCGCATAAAAGGGATAAACCAACCGTCTGCCTGTCAGGGAATACATTAGCTGAGCACAATATCCGGCGGTAGATATCGAAATCTCCTCAGGCAGTCCACATGGGAGTTCACTTTGCATACGTCTTTTTCGAACTCGGAACGCTTCTATTATATGATGTACACACTACAGCGAGCATAAATTCAGGTGCTCACAGAGACGGTCCATTCTAGAAGAGAGCATGGCCAACCTTGCAGCAAATCTCACATTCCCAGCTCCGACAAAAGTTTGCGCCACCTAGGAGTCTCCTCGTCAAATATGTAGGTCAGTTTCGACACCAAGACTCCGCTACCACCAATCTGCAGTTCCAAGTTCATGGAATACATACAAGCATTAGATATATTATTATTACTACCTCCATTTCTAAATATAAGCCTTTTTAGAGATTTCAATATGGACTACATACGGATGTATATAGACATGTTTTAGGGTGTACATTCACTCATTTTGCTCTGTATGTAGTCTACACTGGAATCTCTAGAACGACTTATATTTAGGAACGGAGGGAGTACATAATTAAGAATCATACTGCATATTACGTACCAATACCATATATGTGTTCTAGTAACAAGTTCTATTATGAGCTCTAAAGAAAGTTGTTCTATTGTGAGAAGGTTTCAAATCATGTTTCGCAAACTGTGGACCATCAACCATAGCCTGCACCATCGAGTATCTAATGGTCAAGATTCAGGTGGACCAAACCTGCCTTTTGTTACCATTATAGGGTAACCTAGCGGCCCGGAAAACCTTTAGGGGGCAGCCAGGACAGATCCTTTTGACCCTAGGGTCGAACCCCACGACAACCATGCACTACCGCATCACACGGCCACACAGCCACCGCTGCCGCCGCAAGATGCAGGGTAGCCAGCCGGCCGCCGGGACAAGCTCGCCGGAGTAAGAACTCCGACCAGATCCCCCTGCTTATTCCTCTACTATCCGCCTCTCCTCTCTCCCGGAGGTCTCCAAGTCTTCCCCCCGTTGCTGCAGCCAGACAAGCCGCAGGCCGTCGGAACAATCTGCAGGTATGGTGTAGTTCTAGACTTCTGGCCCGCAACCAGTTAGGAAGCGGTCCAAACAATATTTATTCTAATTTCTCAAATCAAACTGTCCATTAGATCAAGACTGAAGTGGTCCGGTTCGGTCCGCCCCTGGTGTTGGACCTCTGAACCTGTAGGTGATTGTCAGGTTAGAGGTTTGCTCCGCGCCTCTTTTAGTAGGGTATAAAAGGGTAAACTTTAGGTTCTTACGTTCGGCCCTACACCGGTAGGACAGCTGCTGGCTGGAGCAGTACGCCATTACATAGTTGGTGGTTTGATGACCACCTCACGGTTGAAGAAGCCTGCCATCTCCGTGTTTCCCCGGTGGCATCTTGCTGCTCTTGGTGGTTGGGAGGAGTCGGAAGAGCTGGCAATCGACGGGAAGTAGAGAAGCGAATGGGGGAGAACTGCTGGAAGGGCGCGACATGCTCTGCTATGCTGGAAGTGGAAGGAGAAAACCTGATTTTCTCTGACTCTCTCACCGGTGTCCTCTGCTCTGACCAGACGTGCTTCAGGTGCAGTTCACTGGTTGAATTCAGAATTTTTAAATTTACCGATAAAGGATTTATTCTCCCAGCACCCACCAGGATTTCTGGTTACCGCTAGGATTTGAAACCTTGGTGCTACACATCTCCATTTTAACTGTTACTCTAAAATTTGAATACTTACACTCGATACAGGATGGCAAACCTGTGTTTTAAACTAGATGCTACCGCACATGTTGTTGTGCGAATTGGTTGCAAAAAAAATTATGAGATTTGAGTGTCTGAAATTTGAATATGAGAATGAAGACTAAAAATACATATGATTTATTGTATTGTTGTTATTATTACATAGTTATAAAATACTCCCTCTGTAAACAAATATAAGACGATTTAGGTCACTAGAGTTTACTTATATTAGAACAAATATCGTCTTATATTTGTTTACAGAGGGAGTACTTGGAGAATATAAGTAATATTTCTCATGCATGTTGAGAGAAATGAAAATAGTGGGGTCGATGAAGTGGGAAGTGTGCATGTTGAGAGAGACAGTATAAGTAGCATTTTTCCCATGCATGCCGAGAAAAATAGTAGTGGGGTTGCATGTTGAAAGAAATAGAGGGAGTGATGACGTGACATGTGTGCATGTTGAGATAAATAGAAGTAGTGGCGATCAACTACGCAAGTATACAGGATTACTTTGATAGTTTACTTAGTTAAGAATAACTGTCTGCCTCAAACACAGCAGTAAATTATTGTCCTGAGAATAAATTGCTGCCAACAGGAAACTGATAAGAAGTAAATGTTTCCGTAGAAAAGCATGAGGCAGACAACTTACAGATCTCAGTTGTTGAATGGACTTGTAAAGCGACTTTTGGGGAACTACTACATTAATAGCATAGTAGTCCACGGCAACATTTCCATCAAGCGTGCAATACACTGGACTTATAGTTGGGCCCTGTTCACATCAAGATGGAGCAAATGAAATCACAAGTATTAGTTCAAAAGATAAGATTGCATCTCCGTATTTAAAAATACTACAGTGTGGATTAGCAATCAAGAGAAAACCTATTAGTAAATTAGCAATGAAATGCTATTAGTTTAATCTGAAGGAACCTAAAAGGCTACAAGACAACAACTGGAATTTCGCTCAGTCCACGGATGCTACAGATGTCACAATGTTAACACATTATAATGAGATATTACGAAACCCAAGAGAAATGATAAATGTTTCACATCCACTTTCACTTCAAAGGGATAGAAATGCCTTGATCAAACGTCTAGGTTATGGATCTGACTGTATGAGCATAAAGAATAGAACTCTATTTTAAATAAAAAGCTAAAACTCTACCATCTACCCTCACCAACGTGTGGGATTCATGGCTAGTTTTCCAAAAAAATAACGATTTTTGCTACTTAAGTGCTTATAATGATACCTGTAATCCACATAATGATGTTTGGCTGAGAACTCTCTCAGCCACTTCTTCTGCACTATTGCCCCTCATATTTGCTGTTACCTTATATGATAATGGAAGATGTACTAAGTTAAGAAATCAAGCCGGTGTAATAATGTGACATAAAAGACGTAAAGATTTACCATTATCTTGCCAGACGCTGTGAGGTGAGCCTCTAATCTTTCAAGCATCTCATGTGAAATCTCTAACACACCTTCACGTCTGTTCAGAGATTTCTTGCTTGCTACAAGTGTTGCCTACAAGTGTTGGGCACATAGCAAAATGAGCGCAAGTTTTTACTTAAAAAAATGGAAGATCACTTGGAATTATTTGTCCTTTGCGATCCAGTGCCTATGTTGTAGAGCTTACCTGGCTTTCCAAAATTACTCCACCTTCAATTTCCTTCAAATTATTCTCACGCAAAGTCGTTCCACTACTCACAAGATCCACAATAGCGTCAGCCATACCCATCTTCAGGAGAAAAAATGAATAAGTATAGCATATTACCCTTAATAGACTGAAGATACATTGCGTCCCAATTCAGAAATTACAAATCAAGCGAGTCGACTTCAAGAGACGTGATGATGGGAGACGAAAAAAGATCAATTTTAGGAGAGAACAGAAAAAATCTGACCGGGGGGACGAGTTGCGGCGTCCAGAGACCTAAACCTAGGCTTGTGGGTACAAGGAAGGGTACGAGCCTACAAGGAAAGATAAATAACCTAATACAGAATCTTAGACTAATACTGCTAATACTCCTTAACAGAGACAAGTATGCCAATATACAACACAATGGCAAAGATGACTACATTTTTTCATTGCCCGCGTATAGAATTAAGGCTTGGATCTACCATAATTCACATACAAACATATACAGTATACAGCTTCATGCAGTATTGCTAACATAATTGACAAAGGAATAAGAAAGGAAAAAATACAGCCTTAAGAATGATACAATGCAAGAGCATAATTAGTGGAGAAACAAGTGAACAACTATGTTTTAAATATTAGCCTTTGAGTTCTCTTAAGATCTAAGGAGTGGTGGTGGAACTGAAATGGACAACCCACAAAGTTTAGCCATCCAAATTTGAAATAAATATATGAAATCAAATGCAAAGGGAGGAGACGCAATCACAAAGAAACAGAAGGGAATTTAATTAAAAAAGGAATTCAATAAAAGATAACAATCTCACAGCAGGATATGACTCGAGAGCACCATCGCCAGCTAAAAATGAAACATGCTTGAAACCCTTTTCTTTCAAAAACTTTGCACCTACCTGCAGCAAAATCCACAAATCAATGATCAGCAAAGCAGTGTCCATGAGGGGGGCAGACTAACAAACAAATTAAAGTTTATTCATGACCATACATAACCAAATCCTGTAACGACCCGCATTGGTCTTTCTTCAGTCCACTGAGGCATATTTAACAAATCCTCTAGAGTATCGATGCTATCAAAAATACCTTCCTTCGGCACCTGATCATAGAACAAATAAGACTTATTCAGATATGAGCCTCAATCAAGATACAGTGAGGCTGTTAGTAGTAAATGTACTTGGATATACCATACCGCAAGGGACAAGCGACAATGTCCGAAATCGAGAGCATCATGAATAATAACAAGATCATCATTGCCCTGTCAAAGAAAATCTTAAATACGTATCAGCATAGAACAAAGGAACTGAAAACAACCAATTAATAGAAATTAATCCAGCAGAAACTTCTAAAACTAAAGATAGGCATACACTGGGCCAAAAGATTTAACATTATTCCTCAAAAAATTACCTGTGCATATTCACTGATTATGTCATAACCCACAATACCAAGATCAAGATCCCCTGAACATAGTTTACGAACAATATCCGTGGGCCTCTGAAACCAAACCTCCAAATTTGGAACCTATATACAAAAATGTATTAGAATTTTACCGTAATCATCTATCTATTATTCCCTCTGCTTCATACTTCAAACCACCACAAATATTCCTGTAGATTGATTAGATATAGGCAGATTTTACAGGCACAATGAATGTAACACTGTTTCTAGGCGTGAAAGTGTATGCATACAACTTATAGATTTTTGCCGCCCGCCATGCGAAAGAACAGGATTAGCAGGGAGTCGCTGGAAGGTATATTGTAATTCATAAACGGAAATAGGTCAGACAAAACAAAATGTTTAATATCTAACACTGAAATTTTCAGGTACTCAACAGACATGAAGATGCAGGCTCCACATTCTTACTCTGCTTCCTTGATTTTATCAGTATTATCTACATGGAAATGGTGCAACCAAATACGCGTTACCCAACAAATTAGTTGTTTTGAACAAGCTCCAAACCTAACTCTATGAATAACGGACAAATACCAATTACCCAACAAAATAGATTTACGGGTTAGATATTGTTTTGAACAAACTTCAAACCTGACTCTATGAAGAACTGACGAGTACCCATTACCCAACAAAATTAGATTCACAAATTCAATGTTGTTTACTATATGAATAACTGGTTGAATAAATTCTCTTTGCAGAGCTTTGCTGAATGCTGATGCAAAATAGTTAATCGGAAGGGTAAGTTTTACATGAACCGCTAAGGATTTTTTTTCCCCTATACAGTGAAACTGCAGCACAAAACAAAACAACACCGCAAACACCAACCACAGCTGAACCTAATAAATATTCTAGATTGCTAATGTTCCAGTTGGTCTAAATCTCTGAACATCTTCCAATTTATTATTTATGTCAAAGACAGCACACATATATTATCCTGCAATATTATGGACAATAATAAATACATCTCATCTTGACAAAACTGTTGGAAAAAATAAAATAAGACATGGAATAAGTCTCCTGATGTATCACATCTTGGCTGATGCAATAAACCGATGCTCCTCTAACAATTATATAATAATCAGAAAATTACAAGGCCGCCACATTGATATGCCCAAATAGAGAATGTTTGTATTGTGGTATTAATCCCCGTGCTAATGTCAGTTGTACATGGAACAAATCCATGACATGCCGGGGTACCGTGTTTAAGCATGAAACAGACGCTGCATATGAGCAACGATACGTTAAACCAAGCCAAGAAACTGTCGAACAACGGTGTTTATAACCTCTGCCGTCCTATCAAGTATCAATGAACCAACCAGGACCTGAAGGCGTACAGTTTCAGTCCCTGCTTACAGCAAACAGCCACTTCTCCTGCCCTAGATGCCGTGCAGGGTAATGCGGCGAGGGGACGGAGATGAGAACTCACCTGCGGGATGTCGGCGGTGTACTGCCGCGGGTTGAGCTGCCTCACCGACAACTGGCAACTCTGCGCCAAACACCACCACAGCAAACAAAATCAGGAAAAACCAAGAGAAAAAAATCCAGTGGCGGAAATGGAGGCGAGGCTCGGCACGGGGGCGGGCGGGACCTTGAGGAGGCTTAGGGTTAGCTCGGCCATGCGGCCCTTGCTGGGGAGGCCGAGGCGGACGACGGAGCGGTCGGCGGACAGCGGCGCGGCCGCCGCGGGCTTGGCGGAGACGGCGGTCGCCGCCGCGGCGGCCCTCGGGGCGACCGAGCGGGTCCTCGCCGCTGCCGAAGAGGGCGTGGAGGGGCGGAGGCGGAGGGCGGAGGAGGGCGGCGAGGGCGACGGGGAGAGGAGGAAGGGCGCCAGGTCGAGCCGCGCCCCCATCATCGCCGACATTCCGGTGTCGCTCACGGGTTAGAGGTCTGCGCTCTGGGCCGGAGTGGGGAGCGGGGGGTGGAGGATGGCCTCTGGCTGCGGCGAAGCGTCGGGCTGCGGCGGCGAGAGGGAAGGGAGTGGGTAGGTAGGTAGGTAGGGGGGTGGGGTGGGGTTTTGCACGGGAGTGGGGCTTGGCGGCGAGGACTGACGGGTCTGACGCGGCAGGATGACCGTCCGTTCCGTCGAGTGGATCGATCGATCACGACACGGATGATGATGGATATTCGCGAGCGGTCCGTTTGGTTCGGGATCAACACGAATGGGCTGATGTCGGCCCGGTCCGGAGTTTCATGGTCATAATGGGTCTTTTTGATGTTCATATATAAAAATGGTCTCCAAAAATCTTCATCTTTACCTTGGCCATTCGACCGAGACCTATGTTGTGGTCCCCCACTCAAATTTTGAAACTGCAGCAATATTAGCTTGTGGTTTTTGAAAAATATGCTTAAATTCGTTGATTTTTTAAAAAACATGCCCCCACTCAAATAGTTTGCCCCCACTCAAAATACTCTCTAGGTCCGTCAGTGGAGACACATACACATAATAGCATACATGTTGTAAAATTACCTTGATTCCTGTTGTAAAATTACCTCACTTCTATTTGTAAAATTATGACAACATCTTCTAGTGAGATATTGATACGCCACATTTTTATTCCGTGCACAACGTAATTTTATAGCATGCATGTTGTAAAATTACTTTACTTTTTTTTGTACGGTGCTAGACCAAGCTCATTTTCATAGTGTAATATTACCTCAAATGTGTTCTTTCCTTACGTTTTCAAGTGAGATAACTATTCCTCATCCAGAATTACGAAAATGGTCTCCAAAAATCTTTATCTTATATGTTTGGGGCACCTAGGTGCGTGTTATGGCAAGTGATATTCATGATACATGATGTACAATTCACGAAATGTGACTTTCCAAATTTTGTTTGCATGCACTCTGACCTTTAATAGACAATTATAGCGTTCCAAAAAATATATTACTGATTTCCAAGTAATGACTCCTTCCAAATAAAAGGGTATGTATATACGCTCTGATTTGGTAAGGTATCATATGACAAAATAATACTCGCAAATGTTCCTTCCAAATAAAAGAGTATGAAACATTGTAGCAAATGTTTGTATGTGTAACTACAACGTATATTATGCATTTTCTGAAGTTTAATTTTTCAAGGTATTTAGTATTAAAAAAGTTAAGGCCGGGTCACACTTTTTCACAACTACTATTTCTATACAAAATAAGGTGACCGAATAATATAAGATGTGATCCTAATTACCTTTATATTTTGGAAGATATGATGCATGCTAATACCTACACATGATTTTTTTTCCTACATAAATAAATGTTTTTTGTAGTTCAATACCCACACTTTTTTTTTTCATACGTACATGAACCTAAGATATCCTGCTCGCATACCTTTTTAAATACATGCATGGTTTAGAGATATACACAAACTATTATAATTTGAACGGTACATAACCCAAACAAATGATACACAAAATTTTAATATACGTAAATTACTTTGAGACATACCTGTAAATGATATTAAACATATACACACAAATAGTATAATTTTCATATACGCAAGATTGATTACCTATATAAAAGAGTTAGTACGTGACCAGGTATACGTTTTTATAAGTATATGAATTAGTACGTGACTGGGTATGTGAATTAGTATGTGACTAGGTATGTATAAATACGTAAGATATTTGTACGCACAAACTCATTTCTTAATACACTAGTAAGCTTGCACGTGTAACACACGTTTTGTTGAAATTTAATGAATAAACAATATTTAAATATGTGAAGCTTACATTTTAAATTTACATATAGTGATATGTAGTCTTGCACAAGCAAGGATTTAGCAAACATTTCACATACTGTATGAATTTAAATCTTGACGAGATATGTACTGAACACGACTTTCCTAAATCATATATTCAAGGTGGAATTAATCATAATATATTTTTACAATATTACGACAGCTGATGTTCGCCACTATTTAGCTGCTAAGACCATCGTCAATGTTGCCCGAAACACCACCTCCAGTCTGTTCTCTTTGACATTAATCTGCAGGCTGAATCATCTTTTCCTGCATCATTTAGCGAATAGAATATCTTTCTTGTTTCCAGGCTACATGTTGTTTTTTTATCGAAATCAACAATTCAATGACAATTGTTCTTCGCAAAATCAACAGTTTGCTTGCTCCTTGTCTCAACACACACAAATGAAATCAAATATATCTTGAGGTGAGTAAATATAGAAATTTCATCTAAAAATAAAACATAAAAGCTATGTCAGCCACATGAGAATTCCATTCTGATTCCTGCAACCTCATTTGAAATCTCAACAAATTGAAGTACATTCTGCATATTCATGAATTACAATATAATTCAAGTCCATTTATGCTATAAAGGAACAAATCAGATCTATCTAAATATCATGAATATAGAATCACAAACTGCACACACATAAATATATTATTTACAACAATAATTCCAACTGAAAAACAATCTTTAATAATAAAAATAGCTCCATCCATATTTATCATTCAAGTCCAAACATGATCACTTGATCAACACATGAACAAATAATCACTTACTTTCAGATTTTTCTATCTGATTCATCACCTCTGAACAAGCATATATTTTGAACATTTGTGACCGAAACTACGGTTATGAAATGAGGAAAAGTAGCAAGAATATATTGCTCGGGTGTTGTTTCTGAATGAGTACAAAGTCCTAATGTATAAGATTGTGCAAAACAAACACCCGTGAGGTGGATATATGACTTCTTTTCGTTAGGTGATGGATGCAGCTCCAAAAACCAAGCATGCCTTATTTTGAACAAAATGTCCCACGCTAACTTTATTATATGCACACATCAAGACAAGTGAATGATATGCACACATTCATTGGACAAATAACTGCTAGTGACAACGCTTTTTGTCACTAAAGTTTTCGGCTTCCAACTATATAAAGATTGGCATATAATTGGCGCCTGCTAAAAAATGGCTCAGTACACCAATCTAAATAACTATGTGATCGTCGAGTCTAGGTCCTAGATTGTTTAAAATGGCAGTACTGGTGATGAAACTGGCAACTCGGAGATCGGATGTGATTGTTATTATACCAAAATATTGAAGCTCAGGAATGTTGTTCCATGGTTCAATAGGTCGGCGTAAAATAATTATGTTGCCGTCAAGTCTAGGTCATTTACAATCTCAAACGATGAAATCTTGCTTTCTGCAATTCACCAAAGGTTCTAATTTACAATTTTTTACTCAAAGATCTAATGTCTACTGATCTCTCTCAATCTTATGGTTGAGATTAAGATAATTGCAGAAAGCAACATCAACTCAAAATTTAGTCTGCATTGGAAACCACCAAACTATTTCCAGCAAGATAATTTTTGAAGAACAAAGGGAGTATATGACTTCCATTTGTCTAGGAATAATGTAGTTATTCCTATAAGGTAGAATTACCATATACGGATTAACTTCTCATCAAAGTCTAGCACATATGTATTCGTTGAAGTTTCATGGCTTTAGGGGAAAGAAATAGTCTTAGTTGCATAGAACAAGATCTGATGCTTCAATATCAAGCAAAATAGTGCACTATCCTCACCAGTATCGAGCAACATATTATCTCTCACATTCTCTATTGGTTTGAAAGCACAGTTGGCTGAATACTCGTGGACCAGAGTTCTACAAAGGTAGTATTAAAGAATCTTGTAATGATGTGTGATCACATCATATTGTCAAAAAAATTACAGTGCAAAATAAGGAGGCAAGGAACCATGACATGATTTCTGATCTTCAGCATAACTAAGAAATCTAACTATGTTGGTTTAATATAATCACCAATGTCTTGATAGTCTGTAATACAATAAAGAATAGTATCGTTATCTTTAGTAATAGCAAGCATAATCCATCAGATTGGAGTTCCAAGTATGAACAAGGGCTATATAACATACCCTTGATTTTTGGCCCATCCATGTCATTTCGTATAAAATCCAGTACCACAAAAATAACAAAAAATCCTTCATTACACTAACAGTTCTTGGTCGGACTTCTATCATTAAGGATGAACTTTTCTCATCCATGTTCTGGACATCCAGTCAGAGGGAGTCCCTTCGTGCACGCCGGCCCTGAACATATACGATTGCACTGTTAGGGTTAGCGGAGCGACGCAAAACTGGAATGAATCAAGATGACAAATGCAATTGATAGGTAGAATCAGTTACCTAATCGCTAGAGGTGTGGCACCCGTGTTTGCCAGATTCGGCGCCGGGCCCGTGGTTGAAAATTAAAGCATGCACCAATGACACGTGAATAATATCTCTTACAATATATCTATATTGGTCAGATCCATTGATTGATCAAAAATGGAATCATGATGTTTCAATTAATGATATCGATAGAAACATTATTTTAGTGTGCTCTCTAGGCAAAGGAAACACAACATACGTGTCCTCTGTAGCTAATATAAAATCATCTGGAGTAATAGGCAACCATACCATAACTGGATTAATAAATTCTGAGGCAAGAAAATCTGTGAATAAGTATTACTGTTCGGACAAACTAAATGAGCTCCATGTACTACCCATGTAAGCCGAAATTGAAATCATCATATACATTTACTATGCATCAACATATGACCCATTGAAAAACAGAGAACACTTGATGTGCATCCGCATATACTTACTAAGACACAAAGAGAATGGTAATTGTTCCTCTGCTCTCTGAATGAATTCACATACACTCATTAGAAAAATAAAGAATGCTAATTACCCCTCTACCCTCTGCAGAGCCTAAGAAATATGAGTAAAAATTCGATCTGGTGGAACATAGCACCAGCTCCTGGTCTGTCAAGCAATACAGATAAAGCTATAATAATGGCAAATTAAATAAGCTCCATGTACTGGCCAGGTAATCCAAAATGGAAACCACCATATACATTTTCTATGTATCGCATATACCCATTAAAAAAGAACACTTTATGCACATCCACATGTACTCGCTAAAAAACGGAGAACATTTTGTGCACATCCAGATGGTAATTGCTCATCTACTATATCAATATGTATTCATCCAGACACACACTCGTTAGAGAAACATAGAAGACTAATTACTCCTCTAACCTCTGCAAAACATACGAAACAAGGGCGAAAAACTGATTCAGTGGAACCTAACATCAGCTCCTAATATGTCAAGTACAAAAGCAATTCCTCTAAACAAAACACATAATCTGTCAAGTACAAAGGCAGATCCGAAAACCGGGGACACACATGTTTCCCCAAGCAGCAAATAGAAAGCAAATCACCAATTTCTCAAATGAGTGTAGAGTTTGTAGTTTGCTAGCCACCTGCCCAGTCAAATACAAAAGAAATGTATTAGCAAGGCCAGTTGAACAGAGTAATGTTGCAGAGAGCAGAAATAGGTGCTTCTATGGCTGCAAGATAAGTTTACCTTCTTCGTTGGCTTGCTTAGCTCTTCCTCGTCTTCATCCTCATCTTCGTCCTTGTCCTCATCCTTGTCATCTTCTTCATCATCGTCATCCTCATCACCATCTTCCATATCATCAAAATCCTCAACTTGCACAGCCTCGCCGGTAAACCAAGAAATAGCATGAGGGATGATCTTATCCCTTATTGTAGACCTAAAAGTTAAATTTCAACAACAACACAAAATCAGCAATATGGGCCTTCTGCCAAACCCAAATACACAACTCAATGTGTAGACATGGCATTATATGCAGGGCAATGGTCTCTTGTTCCCATTAAAAACATGCACCGGAACATGAACAACACTTACCCAATGTCATAATCATGCTCCATTTGACCCTGAAGTTTATCAGCCTACATCACAGATTGAATGAAAAAGTTTAGTATGAATTGTGAAGAATGCATAGTTTGCTCTCTGTGAAATAAGCAAAGAATCTTGAACATACGGCATCTTCATCAATGTCCTCATCATCTTCAGATACTTGTGGGGGGCTGAAAAAGTTGAAGAAGCTCTCTCACTCTTCAGTTTTAGTAATAGGCTTTGTGTTCTTTGAACCTTTCTTGGGTTTCTTCTTTAGAATCTTCTGTGTCACATTTTTTCCAGGATACCACTCAATTTCAGTCCTCCAGCACACATGATGTGTTAGTCTAATAACCAATGCACATACAATCATCAATTACAATAGAACATGAGAATCATATACACGAAACAACAACTAATAGGTAAATAAATACTAACTCGATTGCTTTCTCCAAAATCGGGTCATCTTCATCAACCATATGATAGGTTTTTGTTTGGACAGAGTTCTTGAGGAAAGGATTTGCATGAAAGAAAAACTCAAGCTTGAAACCCTTAGGGTCATCAATTCTAGACCACTTCATATCCTTTAGATATTTCAAAATAGGCTCATCACACTCTTGGATCTAGAATTAAGCAAGTACATAGTCAGAAATGTATTAAGGGAGGAGCTAAGAACACCTACAAATACAACACGCTATGAATTACCTCCTCACTCAGCACTTAATTTCATTTCAAAGCAGTGAGCCAGAAATCTGGTATTCCTTTAGCTGAAAAAAGGTTAACGGAACATCAGAATGGTGATCTCTAAGAGGCAGTGCAAACTTTGATTTCATACCATCTGAATCTCCTCTCTGTGCAGCATTTTCACTCGTAGGTTCTTGAGCAATGTCATCAACCTCCACAACTCCATTTACAATGTTGTACCTCTGAAACCATGCAAAACAATGGAACAATTTGCACCTAAGGAAATGGACAGAAGTTATATCTTTTCATTCACGGAGTAAGCGTACCTTAGAGTACAATGGTTCATACAACTTCTGGTACTTGGCTTCAAGGGCGACCCTTTCCTCAAAAAGCTTCCCCTCAATCTCATCAAGTCGGCTCCCCGTACGACTCTTGAAGTCACAACCATTCATATCCTCTCCACCTTGGTATCTATTTTTTTAGCTAAAATGCAATTCACACACATGAAACATCATGCAGTTTAATTCAAAAAAAATTACTCCAGAAAATATTTTAAAACAAAAAAAAGGTGTGTCTTCTTATGCGAAAAATGAAATATCTGTAAATATAACTTCATAGACGATAGAGTTAATATAAAAATAGCATCCCAGTAAATTTTTGAAACACATAACTGCATCGGAAAAATCAGATCCTTCCTTTTATGAAGGTGATCTCCATGCCCTTCTTCTACCCTGGCTTCACATCGATAGTCGGGATCTCCACCGGGATTGCTTTCTACAAATAGTTGCCATGAAGAAGTAGCCTTCAATGTTTATTTTAGAACCTAAAATCAATTTGTTGTTCTACTAAAGACATGCACCCAAAAACCGAGCAGGCTAAAAATGAAGTTGGCTTAAATATTAGTAAGAACCAAACTATTTGATTGAATCAGTAGAGATGTTGCACTGCTAATAATGTATCTTTGAACAAATCATGAACAATGCACTAGTGGGGACGGGGCCTTTAGCCCCGGCCCGTAAGGGGCTTTAGTCCCGGTTCACCAACCGGGACTAAAGGGGCGGGACTAAAGGCCTAACCTTTAGTCCCGGCCCTGTTACAGGCCGGGACTGAAGGTGCTCCACGTGGGCGCCTCGTAGCGCCCCAGGGGCAGGACCTTTAGTCCCGATTCGTTACACGGGCCGGGACTAAAGAGTTTCAGATTTTGCTTATTTTTGGTTTTTTTTGAATGAAATTATTTTTGGGTTTTAGGGTTTTAGGGTTTAGGTGTTCGGGAGATTAACGTGATGCCTCGTTTGGTGTTCGAGAATTAGTTTTCATATAATTTAAATAGAAATAATTATGCATATATATATATATATAAGATTAACTTATCTTACAAGCGAGCATATATATACAATTATATGGAGATCTGAATTATCGGGACTAGAGCCCGTCTATTCGATTACATGGACGAACATCAGTAATGGCCCCTAGCTACACTAAATCGTCCTTTGTCATCTATAGCTTCCGTCCTCAGAAAGGTCGCAAGCTCCTCTGCAACAGCAATCGCGCGTTGCTCTGGTAGGACATTCGTCCTCATGACCGTGTACTATATAAGAAGAGGAGATGAATATGAATATCAATCATGATAACAAAGAATGACGGGTAAAAATAGAGGTGTGAATGTTCATTGCTTACGTCGAATCTGTGATCCTTGTGCTCAGAGGTAAACGTGCGAATGGTCTCGCAAATATAGTATCCGCATAGATGCGTTCCCCGTGGTTGCTGGTCGCACTTTACGAGAATAGAATATATATAATCAAAATAATAATCTAGCATCATAAATGTATTAAAAATATAAGTATATCATACTACTACTTACCTGAGCCGCTCTAAAGGTCAGCTTCTCAGAAAAGTTACCGGGAGTCACGCACTTGAACCGCTTCCAAACCCTGCCCGACAAGGATAATGATTTGCTAAGTTTTTCATTATCGATATATCAGAAAATCATCGAAAGAGACCGATAGAGCGCAAGAATGATTGAAATTACCCTTGGAGCATGTCCTGCAGGCTTTGGAACTGTTCCAAGGGTCTCGATAATGGGTCGAAGGCATCAACTCTTCCCTTATCAATTTGAATGTCCAACAGAATCCAATGGAAGCTGCACATGTATATATATATATGTGTGTGTGTGTGTGTGTGTGTGTGTCAGTAACTTATCAATTACACTTATAAGTGAATGGACACAACAGAGTAAAGACCCTCACCTGAAGTTGTATGGAAACAGTATGTGGTCACAGAAATTTTGATCTGTTAGAAACCTTAGAAGGTTTTCCTCCGTCTCCTTGGGTTTATCAGTTAGCGTCACTATATGTATTTTATCTGGGTCAATAAACCCAATATTTAGGATGCTCTTACTTTTACAATCCAGAATCTTCATTCTACATAATAGAGTACAAGTTATATATAGACAATGAATTGAAATAACTAAACAAGTTATATGTAGACAACGAATTGAAAAACTTACAGACAATAGCAACTCATAAGCGATTTGTCGAGGGCGTCGCCATTGTACATCTTGAAAAGAATTATTCTATCAGGAACTCCGTTCCAAAACAACTTTAGTCCCGGGTCGTGGCTCCACCTGGGACTCCTAGTTTTCTGCATAGTATTCAAAGTAGGAGTACTTTTCCAATTTGAGCATTCAATAAGCAAAACCAAATCGTAAAATAAAGTAGTATTCAAATTAGCATGCATTCAATTATAAGCAAATACATCATCTCTTTTGTTCATACATCATCGAATATTATCACTAATACTCCTCGAATACTATCATACATATAGCATCACTGATACATCTAGAACCATAGCGCCCGATGGGTATCGGCGCGGGCGGTGGACACTCAAAGAGAAGGAACCATTACATGATCATAGCTCCAGTGAGATCCCCGAAGAACCTGCCAGGTATGCTCGAACCTGCCCTCCAACGGAACCATGTAGCGACGGACGTGCTCATCCTCCTCGCTGACACGGTGACGTACCACCTCCGCGGTGTCCGGAAGCCTCGGCACCCTCACTGGCCCACGCGACCGCCACCAAACAAGGATCGGGTCAACGACGGGCTGGCTCCTCACCAACCTACGCCCCCGGAAGGTAGCACCTCCCAATACCAGTCGGGCGGAGCCCACTCCCGGACAGGGCCCCTCTGATCAAGGAGGTGTCCTCCGCCGAGTCGACGACGAGGATGCAGGATAGGCATCGTAAAATGAACTAAAAAAATAAACTAGTTCTATTAATTTTCTTGCTAGAAATAAACTATTAACACTTAAGCATATACAATAGCAAAATTAAACTATTAACACTTAAGCATATACAATAGCAAAATTAAGCAATAATCTAAGAAACACTATTAACACTTAAGCATATACACTATACAATATTTCTTCTTCTTGTAACCCTAAACTAATTTTTCCTCTTCTTCTATTTCTCCTCTTCTTCTACTTCTTCTTCTACTTCTACTTCTACTTCTCCTCTTCTTCTACTACTTCTCCTCTTCTCTTCTTCTACTTCTCCTCTCCTCCTCTTCTAATTTTTTCTCTTCTTCTACTTCTCCTCTTCTTCTATTTTTCCTCTTCTTCTCCTCTCCTCCTCTTCTTATTCTCCTTTTTCTTATTTTCTTCTCCTCCTCTTCTTATTTTCCTTTTTCCTAATTCTAAATATTACTAACCCTAATAATCTAGCACAAACCTAATAACAATAGGAATTAAATGACAAAAAATCTTTTTCCTCTTTTCTTCCCTTTTTCTTCCTTTCTTCTCCTTTTTCTTCTTTTCTTCTCCTTTTTCTTCTTTTCTTCTACTGGCCGGAGTGTTGGGGAGGAGGGGGCGGGGGGCTTACCGGCCGGAGGTGTCGACGACGCGCGGCGAGGAGGAGGACGGCGGCGAGGAGGACGACGGCGAGGAGGACGGTAGGCGGCGGCGAGCAGGACAGCGGGCAGCCTGACGGCGTCGTCGAGTTTGTCGCTGTGCCGCGCCGGGCAGGAGAACGAGAGAGGAAGAAGAAGAGAAATGGACGATTTGGGTTGGAATTTTTTGGAGTCCCGCTTATATAGGTGGATCTTTAGTCCCGGTGCGTGGCTCCACCCGGGACTAAAGGCCCTTTTTCGGGCAGGCCAGAAGGCGGGAAGTAGGGGCCTTTAGTCCCGGTGCGTGGCTCCACCCGGGACTAAAGGGTGTCTTTAGTCCCGGGGCGTGGCTCCACCTGGGACTAAAGCCCCTCCTCGGCTGCACGATAAGTTTAGTCCCACCTCGCCCAGCGAGGGGACTAACACTTGTTTATAAGCTCCGTCGCAGCTTCTCCATCGAGCTCCTCTCTAAAGCAGGCTTACGGGCCTAAACTCAGTGAAAATTGAAACTATATTCGAAATTATGGAGAAAATTCAACCTGAATTCAAAGTGAGTTCACTTTGAATTTAGGTTGAATTTTCTCTATAAATTCTCATATAATTTCAATTTTTTTCTATTTTCAAAATTAATTATTTTGACTATCCAAACTATTATCTATTTTGTTATTTTTAATTAAAAACTATGTTTATTAAAAATTCTTTTTGCATATTTGAGAATTTGACAAAACTATGATAATGAAAAGTGTTTGAAATTGAATAAATAATTCAAAAACTATTTTCTATTTTCAAAAGTAATTATTTTGACTATCCAAACTATTAACTATTTTGTTATTTTCAATTAAAAACTATGTTTATTAAAATTCTTTTTGCATATTTGAGAATTTGACAAAACTATGATAATGAAAAGTGTTTGAAATTGAATAAATAATTCAAAACTATTTTCTATTTTCAAAATTAATTATTTTGACTATCCAAACTATTAACTATTTTGTTATTTTCAATTAAAAACTATGTTTATTAAAATTCTTTTTGCATATTTGAGAATTTGACAAAACTATGATAATGAAAAGTGTTTGAAATTGAATAAATAATGCAAAACTATTTTCAATTTTGAAAAGTAATTATTTTGACTATCCAAACTATTAACTTATTTTTTTTTGAGCTAGTTGACCCTGAAATTGAAAAGCACTACAAATGAACTCTGAAAATGTTGAAAGTTGACATGCTATCATCATTTCACCCACATAGCATGTGTTAAAAAGTTGAGAGGGCTACGACAAAAACTGGATGCACTTCGTGTACAAAACGGACAATCTCTCTCGAAGTATGAGGGTTTCGAACGAGAACTCATCTCTTACAAAGGGATTTCATTTTTTTGAACTTATTTGAACTCCATACTTTTTGTGTGTTCAAAATGCACCATTCAAAGGCACATCACAAAATTTCAACAATTTCTGACTTTATTAGGTATTCTTCGTGCATTTACTTTTTTTTTTGAGCTAGTTGACCCTGAAATTGAAAAGCACTACAAATGAACTCTGAAAATGTTGAAAGTTGGCATGCTATCATCATTTCACCCACATAGCATGTGTTAAAAATTTGAGAGGGCTACGACAAAAACTGGATGCACTTCGTGTACAAAACGGACAATCTCTCTCGAAGTATCAGGGTTTCGAACGAGAACTCATCTCTTACAAAGGGATTTCATTTTTTTGAACTTATTTGAACTCCATACTTTTTGTGTGTTCAAAATGCACCATTCAAAGGCACATCACAAAATTTCAACAATTTCTGACTTCATTTGGTATTTTTCGTGCATTTACTTTTTTTTTAGCTAGTTGACCCTGAAATTGAAAAGCACTACAAATGAACTCTGGAAATGTTGAAAGTTGGCATGCTATCATCATTTCACCCACATAGCATGTGTTAAAAAGTTGAGAGGGCTACGACAAAAACTGGATGCACTTCGTGTACAAAACGGACAATCTCTTAACCAATATCTAGCACAAGGAGAAGAAGGAGAAAAGACCCCCCACAGCAACAGTCGACATTCTTCTTCTCTCATGTTGGTGGGCACTCCCTCACCTGATTTTTCGACCGTCGATGATGGTCGCTACTCCTTCTTCCCCTAGTGCATAACAAATATCTAGCACAAAGAGAAGAAGGAGAAGCAACCCCACAACAACAGTCGGCATTCTTCTTCTCTCATGTATGGTGGACACTCCCTCACCTGATTTTTTGACCGTCGATGATGGTCGCTATTCCTTCTTTCCCTAATGCATAACAAATATCTAGCACAAGGAGAAGAAGGAAAAGCGACCCCCACAACAAAAGTGGTTCCGCGGCACGCCACGTGGTTCCGCTGCACGCCACGTGGGACTAATGGTCTTTCATTTTTAAATGACTGTTTTAATCAAAAACAGATCTGTTACAAAAGGGATTTCATTTTTTGAACTTATTTGAACTGAAGACTTTTTGTATATATATGTGGTCAAAATGCATGATACCATGAAGTTAGAAAGGGCTAAACCATTCAAAAGTAGCAAATGAAGTTAGAAAGGGCTAAACCATTCAAATTTGGAAACTATAATGGCACAAACAGAAACTAGACATATATAAATTGGTCCAAGCAGTACATGATACTAGTCCAAACAGTACATAATAATAGCTATCATAGATATATAGCTGATCATAGTTGATACTAGTCCAATCAGAATGTCCACCTTATTCGAGGTGACGCTGGCCATAGTTGACGACTCGAATCTTGCGGTACAACTCGTATGAAGCGTATGCATCTTTTGCTGCATACTCAATGTTGATACGATCAAGTGGGGTCTTCTCCCAAAGTTTGTGCTGAGACTTTGGGAAATTGGTCTTCATATCACCATATTCCTCGTCGATCAAGGCAACTGCCATATGAGCCATCGAAGTCCTGACATGTCGAAGCCTGAATACCGTTTGGAGATCAATGAGGCAACCATTTGGTATCTCAATACCGAAGCTGTACCTCATCTTCAGCTTGTCGTTTGTTATGTCAATGGTAGCAAAAGTGATGCTGCTGCGAAGGAAGTCCATGAGTTCTGGACAATGCTTGTCACTACTGCAACAGAAACAAATTAAAATGGAACAAATGATACATACTACTGCAATAAGGAAACATGTTTCACTACAACTAAAGAGAAAATTATCTTTAGGATTCAAATAGAACATATGCAATGGAACCTAGAGAGATCACTATAGCTATTCAATGGAACCTAGAGAGATCACTAGCTATATGCAATTTTCACGACTATGACATATCATATTGCTATCCAAGGGAACCTAGAGAGATCACTAGCTATATGCAATTTTCATAACCTTGGATCAAAGAACACCGCATAAAATTGTATCACTACAACTATGATTTCAATGGAACATATTGAACCAATCAGATTTTTCAGATTGTGGAACACTATTCCAATCAGATTGTGTTCCCTTCAACTAATCAAAATTGTTTCACTACAACTATTTGAAGCGAACCAACTATGATTCCAATGGAACATATTAAACACTAGTTGATTCTAATACGATTTTTCAGATTATGGAACACTATTCCAATCAGATTGTGTTCCCCTTCAACTAATCAAAATTGTTTCACTACAACTATTTGAAGGGAACCAACTATGATTGAAACAAATAAACTTACAATGTCATTACCTTGGATCAAAGAAAGCCTCAAAACTTACCTCGCCCATTGGAAGATCAAGACATGGTGTGCGAAGCATAGTTGGATGCGGCAACACCGCGTTGATCGGCCGTGTACTCCAGATCAAGCCCCAAGAACTTCTCATGATCCATTGCGGCGTCAAGCCATCGTTCCTTCAACTGTTCAAGAAAATACGGCATCTCGCTGCTCTCGTTCGTGTACACGACATCGAGCATGGTCGTGCCATGTGCGAGCACCTCTCCAAAGCGAGTTGGCATGGTGGAAGAAGAGAAGGGAAGAAGAGAGGAGAAGAACAGAGAGCGAGAGCGAGAGAGAAGAAGAAACAGAGAAATGGCGACTCTACTTCGGTTCGTGCTTTTCATCGCCCGAAACGACGCAGGATGCAAACCGTTTAGGGCCTTTAGTCCCGGGTTGAGCCACCAACCGGGACTAAAGAGGTATACCAACGGTTGCCACCACTACGGCAGGCCACGTGTTAGTCCTTTAGTCCCGGGTTGAGCCACCAACCGGGACTAAAGGGGGATACGAACGGTTGCCACCACCACTGCCCACCGTGTAGCCCTTTAGTCCCGGTTTGGGACACGAACCGGGACTAAAGGCTCCTTATGGGCCGGGACTAAAGCCTCGAGGGAGGCATTGAGAATTGGTGCGACGTGGCCGGGCCTTTAGTCCCGGCCCAGAGGCAGGCCGGGACTAAAGGGTCCCGGCCAAAGGCCTGTTTTCCACTAGTGATGGTGGTTGTCGCTGCATCTAGTAATGAAATCAAACATACCCAAGTGGTCAGCTACACAGTTCTCACGGTTAATCTTGGGAACACATGTATCTCATACTAACATTAAATAATTCAGAATGGTTGACGAAGCTAAAATCAAAAGACGGCTTAAAATTCCTGAAAACTGTCAAAATCAACAATACAACTGAATTGTCAGATGGAATAAAAAATTAAATTGCATTTATCAAGTTTAACCTCAACCAACTAACACAGTCTCAATATACAAGAATGTAGTGGCTCTTGATTCTTAATCATTGCTAATTAATTACCACATGTGTATAGCAGAGGGAAGCAGAGCATTCTCACATGTGTAACACACTTGAATTTTCTATAAATATAAGAGGGGGCAGGGAAAAGAGATTACTTACAAAACATTCATCCTCAGTACCAATCTTGGTATATGTATGTGTGTACATGAGCGTGGTCCTCGCGGTCGGTTCGGATGAAGCAGACCTTTCCATGATTCCGTCCTTGGCGGCGAGGCTGAAGCTGTCTTCACAGGCGGCTAGTAGTTTCCATGTGTGCGTGTGCTTCTCAAAGACAAATCCATCCAGGTGCATGTGTGTCTGCTCCTTGTGTATGCGCGGATCTTCACGAAGAATCAATCCACCAGGCTTGGTTTTCTGGATTGGCCCCTTATTCTCGACGTCTAGGAGAAGAGGACGCGAAATCTTGAACCTTTAAAGGGCGAGGGAATGGGGAGGAGATAAATCAGTCACTGCCCGCTCCCGAGCCATCGTTGCCGCATAACAATAATCCGAGCCATCGCCGGTCGATTTATTCTCCCCGTCAACCTTCTGCCGTGGTGCAGCGGCATGGAAACTCTAGCGCCCCGATCCAACCGCGCGCGCCAGACTGTCATCGAAGCACGTTCACCGGAGAGCACCTCCTCAGCCACCGCCAGGCCTCTCATTCTCCTCCCTCTCTCCTCCTCTTACGAAGATACGCGGCCGTTGGCCAAACAATTGCATTGAAGGCCACATAGAGCTCCGGCAACACCTCTCCTATAGGCAAACAGAGTACTGACAACCATGAGCCATGGAGATCAATTGAAGTAGTGGGGTTTGCAGTGGGAGAGGCCGAGAGGGTGCGCGCGGTACCATCCGTGGTGAGCTCCATGGACGCACAGGAGGAGGTCGACGGCGAGCGTCCCCCCGTTGCCGACCTTGGCGCAATATCACGCGGCAACCTCCTCACCCGACGCGCAGCCGCGAACCCAGTGACGACGACGCCGATCGGGAAGCACGGTGTGGTTGGGAGCGCCATGTGCATCTCCTGACCGATCTCGATTTGGGGGCTGACTTAGGTAGAAACGGTGTGGGAGGGTGGCCGCACGACCGTTGAGGGAGGAGACGCGAGACGTGCAGCGTGCGAGCGAGGGGGAGGAGGCGCGGCGCAGCAAGCGGGGGGAGGAGGCGCGACGCGGCGAGCGGGGGGAGGAGGCGCGACGAGCGGGGGAGGAGGCACGGTGGCGGGGGGAGGGGTCGCGACGAGCGGGGGGGGGGGAGACTCGCGGCGGCGCGGTGGCAGGAGGTTGGAGGAGGCGGGCGAACGGGGGAGGAGGCGCTGACCGCGAGCCGTGGAGCGTGCGAGCGACGGATTGATTAGCGCTAACGAAAACTGTCTACTTTCGTTAACGACTTTTTAGACCCTTGATTAAGTGATTAGACGGCTCAGATTGTGATTTGGATCTGCCCTCTCGTGCTTTTATTAGTAGAGATGTATATGTCTTGAAGACATATCAAGCAGAAATATTAAAAAATCTCCCCTAATAATAAAGCGCGCAGCGTTTCTGTCGTCTGTCATGACGTTTTTGCAAAAAAAGTCCCCGATGTTTTCTGAAATCAACCCGCAGTCTGGATTTAAGTCAGAAAACGAATCGTTTTTTGCATTTTTCAGAAAACCCCCTAATGTTTCAGGTAATCAACCCGCAGTCCGGATTTAAGTTAGAAAACAAATCTTTTTTGCATTTTTACGAAAACCCCGTGATGTTTCAGGTAATCAACCCGCAGTCCGGATTTTAACAAAAAAACCTCACTTTTCAGTTAATCAATCCACATTTTATCTAAAACAAAATTATCCATATCTTTTAAACCGTAACTCCGGTTTTAACATGTTATATATGAAATTTGATTAAAAAATGTGTACAATCTAAATAAGATGTTATTTTTAGCTGTTGAATAATTCTTAAATATTATTTTTGATGCAAACTTAATCTGTAGTGCACATTTCTTTTTGTTTCTCTTTTCAGCGACGATACAAATTGCAATAAACATCCATTAAATTAAAACCAAATTGAGAGAAAAGAAAACATCGTTAACAACACATGCACATCTTTGGAAAACCTCATGGGGAGAAACAACATATTTCTTATCTTATTCCGAGTGACTGTACATTCAAACGCGTTTTCGTTTTGTGAGCACTAAAGCCATCGTCAGCAACACAAATGTGATGACATGTGAACATATATTGCGTTTACAGCGTTTGTTATTTTATTTTTCGTTGCAACGCACGGGCTCTTTTGGTAGTACATAAAACATAAATAAAGTGCACGAACCATGCATGAGAAATTATTAGTTGATTTTCTCTTTCTTGTTTAAGAAGGGCATTAAGTGTCCATATCATGCAATGATTCTTTCCTAATGAAAGGGTTCACATTTAATTTATTGGTTCTAATACTAATACAAGTGCACACGAATCAACCCGCGGCCCTTGAAATAAGTCAACAAAACCGGTACGGGTGAATAAAAAAACCCGCACAATGGTCCTAATCCTAGCTCCACCTCCACGCCCGTCTCACAGTGCGCCCCCCCCCCCCCGATGAGGATATCAACACCATTGTTACACCCACAGCCCCAGCTGGTATACATACTGGACCAGTTACTAGAGCTCGTCCACGCCAATTGAATTACCAGGTACTTTCGTTTCTTGGGAATACTTCTAATGTTCATGAACATATGATGTTACCTAAGTTAGATACTTTTGTTGCGCTCATGAATGAAGGACCTAGCATGGACAAGAAGGATATCCGTTGGAGCGGGATCAAACATGGAGAAGAAGGTGCACGCGCGGGAGAGAACAATGGAGCTTCCACTGGTGATTTTCGCACTCTAAAGCCACCATAAGGAGAGCATGAAGGCTTTGGACGAAATATTCAAGACGCAACTTTACAAATTTCGTCCATAGGCTATTATAGGTGTTGCGCCACCTTATTTTTGGGCCAGGCCCATGTAATTTCGAAATACCATAATATAGGCTATTTTTAGAGTTCGCATGTGCGGGGAAACCGAGTTTAGGGCTGTTTTTCGGACCCCTCCTCCAAGGGTCACGAAATTGCCTCTCTATTCCCTCATATATACAGTCCTTAGGGCACCGTTTAGACGTGGGTTTTGTTTAGATTACAAGTTCGCCATAGCTGCAACTTCGCATTCTTCGTTTGTGTTCTACGACCAGACAAAGGCGTCACAGAACCCCACCTTCATTAATAAAGCTTTCCTCTTATATTCACAATATCTTGATTGCATCTCGGTTTCTTGCTTGTTCTTCGTTTGCGTGCAGGAAACAGACCTTCGTGGTCAGGTTGATCGTGCTCCGGCGTGGTCAATAACATCTCGGAGTTGGTTTAGCGATTGCTAAGGTGCGACGTCCTCACACGCTCGTAGTCGGATCGTCAAAGTCTACTCCACCAAAACGATTCTCACGATCTCATCGAAAGACAGGGACAACTTCGCCTGTATCACCATCTCTCTGCCGCCATCCATCTCCCAGCGTCCTCTACCTCCAACCATCCCTAGCGTAATCCGGGTCATATGCGTCGGATGCGGCCGCTTGCCTTGCCCGCGGTCGACGCGGATGCAGCGTCGTCCATGGTGGCTTGGGTCGATGCACGAAGGGGAGGGCTCGCGAGGACCGGCACCAGGAATGAAGCGGAGGCAGGTGGATCTCGCGATTCTGAAAAGATTGCGGAGACGAGTGGCTCCATGGGCAGCGGTTGCCATGAAAGTTCGGCGTGGCTCTACCTCGACACCGCACCCTGCACTGTTTCCGCACGCTTGTCATTGCTCTGCTTCTGCAGCAGCCGACACCTCGTCGTGCCTCGCTGCCGCGTGCCCGAGACGAGCTCCTGCTCGACCTCGAGTTCCCGCACACCCGAACACTTTGCCCGCACCCTTGCCTCAGCCACTCGTTGCCATGCATCCATGCTAGAATTCGCACGCCCGCCGTGTATTTTAGCCATAGTCGCCGCCGTGTTTGCTCGCCGGTATCACATCCGAGCTCCGCAGCTTCCTCGTTGGAGAAGATGAGCATGGTAGGTTTTCTTTGTAAAGCTGGAAGCCTATTCTGGCACAAAGTCCACATCCAAATTGTTAGCGCGGCAATTTTACATCTTGATGGTCAATGGGTCAAATCCCAATCGCAACACAATTATCTTCTGCATTTCTTGCTCGCTCGGTGGTGCCAAATGTCGTCAATATTGAAATAATAGAAACAAAATCAATGATTTCAGAATTGGATGGCATGGATCAAAGTCTAAAATCAATTGGCTTCAACCTGCTTGTGCCTAGTGGATATGCCTCTATGTTTATACAACTTGCAAATGACCTAATTTTATCCGTTGCTTTACACACAAACTCTCGCTCAGTTTATTTTTCATAAGAGTTAAATTCAGGTGAATTAAATTATGAGTGACACTATCTGCACATATTTCTGTCAGATTTTTTTCTTCTAATGTTGGCTTCAGCATCTTGGTAAAGATTCACATTCTTAAATGTACAGACTCACATCCTAAGAAGAAAAGGTAACAGTAACAAAGTACCCACTCTGTAAACTAATAGAAGAGCATTTAGAACACTATTTGAATAATCTAAATGTTATTTTATTAGTTTATAGAGGGAGTAGTTATTATTTTTCTACAATATGTTTTTATGAGTGGTTGTTCACGTTTTGTATCCGGCAACACTGACCAACAATAGGCACGTCCCAAATCAATGGCCAGAAAACTCAGATGGTCGAAAGTAAGAGACGTCCCAGATCAATGGCCAGAAAACTCAGATCGTCGAAAGTAAGTGCTCTGGACATCACGGAGCTCCTTTTGTACTCATGTACCACTAGATCATTGATGGCACGCGTTGCTACGCCCGTCTATTAATACGATAAATGATAGGAATTTTTGTAAATATTTATGGGCACATGAAATATATTATACTTGTACAAACATAACTTTATATTAGTCAATAATCAATGAAACTCTCATATATACTTTAATTAAAAAAAGTAAGGTTCACATACACAAATTGCTTGGTCTGACAACATACACATCAATGTATTCAGTCAATAAAACCAATCCATGTTGCAAGACACATAATAAGCTACACAAAAAATAAACATGCAACATGAGACATGAATTGTCACTTTAGATTGTATACATTGTGCATTAATGAAATGTTCACTCGTCTCTCTACCCAAAGGGCCGCCATGTTCCGCAACAAAGAAGAATTAGGCGGGCCTGGTGCGGGTACACATTTCTTGTGTGGAGTGCATCACACACATGAAGAAAAATGCTAACAAGGATTTCATTTAGTTAGGAAATCAAGTAACTGATATAATAAAAACCATAAATGGGATGCCCTTCACTAGAATTTGGTACTCCATCCATCACAGTTTATAAGGCATGCACGTGTACCTAGGTCGTCAATTTGACTTATATAAAATATATTGTTTAACATAAAAATTATATTATTAGAAAACAGATCATCTAAAGTTTCTAATGATATATTTTGAGTAATGTATGCCTCTTATTAAGTTGGTCAAATTGACGACCTAGATACACCTGCCGGACTTATAAACTGAAACGGAAGGAGTAGAATAATAAAATATCTTTACATAAGCATAAATGAACATTTCTGTTATGAGTGGAACACTTAACTTCTGCTTCATTTCACATACTCAAATTTGATTATTTGTTGGGTTATTCCAGATTTCCAACCGTTGTAGTCGGGATGTTCCAAGGCCTCTAACCCAACCACCTATCAAGATTTTTCTAACATCTTATAAACTGAATCATGATGCTAAAACATAATAATGATTGTAGAAGGTAAATGGATTTGCACCTTAATTATATGAAATCAATGCAAAGAGTTGCCATGACATTAGCTACAAAACCAATAGAAATTTTAGTTGATTTAATGGATGCATAGCAATCAACGGCACTTGAAGATGCAACATCATCAAGCTTTCATTAAAACTGCGGAAAACACACACATGAGAACCAAACTGAAGATTGCAGTATAAAGAGTATATTATGGTATAACTTATACATGCATTCTCCTGAAATTACAACTATAGTAGGTTCTTAAGGGGGGCCTGAAATTACAACTACAGTAGGTTCATAAGGGGGGAAAGCATATCACCCACTATAAGAAATTGGGGTTCACTATCTGTCATGTTTCCAGTAGAAGTTGTATCAGTACTCTGAACACAAGCAGAAGGGTGCAGCAGGTTATGAAGTGCCAAAGTTCAAAAAACTGCTCAACAAGAGCTCACTTGGCTGAAGAAATCAAGGGAAGGCCAGGAATCAGCCGGGGCGTTCGGGTATTTTGGTTATTTCGGTTCGGGTAGTTTGGGTTATGGGTAATTCACGTATCTAAAAATAGGAACCGGAATTTTTTATGTCAAAAAAATATCCGAACCCAAATTACCCAAAATTTTGGTTCGGATAATTCGGCTACCCAAAAATCCCAAAATATTCGGAGGATACATCAAATTTTAATATGAATAATTAGTGTAGTTTGGGTATTTTCGATAGTACGGGTATTTTTGTTAGTATGTGTAACATGTCAGTGTAACAATAACATGAACAACGTGGCTAGTATGAATAATTCGGGTAGTATGGGTATTTCGGGTTTTCTAGACTGGAACCCGAACCCTAACCCGAAAACCGAATAGCTAGAAAATGAGAACCGAACCCTAACCCGATACCCGAATTACCCGACCATTCGGGTAATTCGGTTCGGTTCGGGTTCGAGTAGCGGGTTCGGGTACCCAAATGCCCAGGCTGAGCCAGGACAACACCATGTACGTCTAGCCAACGTATAACAGCAAGATCAGAAAATGTAGGAGAGCAGAAGGGGAACGAGGATCTCACCTACCTGAAGACACGGGAAAGCTGAGGAGGTTGGAGATGGACGGCGACTGGGCGAAGATGGAGGAGTCGTTTCACTACAAGCCCTCGAGCGCATCGACTGAATCCGGATCCCGCGCCTCCGGTCGACAAGTGCGAGCACCTTGGCTCGATCAACCTTCATCCGGGCTGGATCGACGTAGACCGGTCGCTTCTCTGGGCCTGTGCCGCTAGATCCCATTGAGTGAAATTTGGATTTAATCTCAAAAGTGAATCCATGAAAAAATCGTGGTACATAAATGATACCGAAATCTCACTGTGGACGGTGTTGGAACACCATGTTGGTAACTATGACACCGGGACCGGTCTCTCGGAAAAGAAAATATTGAGGATGACAACACATCCTTTTCATCGTGTCCAAGTCAACCCCCTTTGAGCCGTCAGGAGGAGGTCCTTGCCACTCGTATCGTGTATCCAAAATAAAATGCCAAATTTTGGGTTGTGGATCCAGGAGGAGCTCACCATTACCGGCGCTAGGGTACTCAAGCGAGGTTGGATCCAACGATGGCGTGACACGAAGGAAAAATCCGGTTCAGTCCTTAGTGGTGTAGAGCCTCATCCGATCTGATATTGGATCCCCTCTGTGTTGAAATCTTAAGGGTAAAGAAGAGGACAGTGACTACGCGAAGATGAGGCGGAAGTAAGCCGCTTTGGCCCCTGGATGGGTTGAGAAAATAGGCCCATTTCACCAGATGACACGGTTTCGCCCACCGGAGCAGCGGCCCATTAGGACAGTCGGGCCGACGATGAAAAAGTGTGCTGGAGGTGGCTGTATACATCACATCCGATCCGACGGTTAGAAACGCCCCGATCGTCAAAACAGACGGCCAAAAAAGTAAAATGCTGAGAGGGTTCGCTTTAGGTTCAGTTTTACTGTCCTAAATAAACATGGAGTGTCACATGTAGTTCGATACTTTACTAGAGAAGATGTTTGATGCTTTGTTTTGTTGATAATATTTATTAATGACTTGCAGCAATAGTACGCTGCTTCAGCTATTGGCTGGGAGCTACTTTTCATAAAATATGTCAAAGGTTCACTTGGTATTTTGTTTATAGTAATAAAGACTCCACTATTTATGTATCCTGCACAAAATAAATACCTCTATGAGCTGATCTGTTGATTGAACCATTCAATATTAAGCATGGACATGCTCTCCTTCAGAACCACATAACATGAATTATTCAATATTAAGCATTGCTTTAAATAAATTCATTGAGCTAGGACATAAAAAAGAATTCCTTTTTACCCGTTGCAACGCACGGGCTCTTTTGCTAGTATATTAAAAAAAAGCGTTGATAACCACCACACGTGTGGTGGAAGCAACATCCGAGCACATGTTTCATGACCATGGATTGGGTCAGGCCATCATATGCATGCACAAACTACGAAATTGATGATGTGAGCAGAAATATTTTGTCTTTTCAATTTTTAAAATGTTTTATATCTTAAATAAAAAATCCAATTGAAAAATCATTTTTACAATTAAATCTGTCGCGACGAGATCTTCGAAACTAGATCCCATATTGATATGTTTTGATGACATTTTTTTGTTTATAAGTTGACATGTCTATTGTACATAAATTGCCACCATGATTACATTAAAGTTGTCATGATATATTTCAACTACTTTTTATTTTATGTTTAAAATAAATTTTGACATGTTATAAAAAAGAATTAAGAAACTAAACTTGCCATGATGAATTACTAAAATTTATCATGATCCATCAAAGAATTAAGAATTATCATGGTAAAAAATACTAAAATTACCATGGTCTATAAACTCGATTTGCCATGAGAATTACTAAAAATTGACATGATCCATTAATTTAATTTGTCATGGTTAATTACTAAAAAAATTCATGATCAATTAATAAAAATGGCCTTAAAAAGAAATTTTAATACGAAGACAGTTTAAATCTAGAAGAAAAAACTAAATGAAACATGTGGTGGTAACTTTAGTGTAAACACTATAACAACTTCAGTATAAACATCATGGCAACGTTTGGCCTAAAAAAGGTCGTCGAAACATATCAATGTGGGGTCTAGTTCTAAAGATTTCGTCGAGTCGGATTTAATGATAAAAACGGATTTATAATTGTTTTTTTTATTTAAGAGACAAAATATTTTTAAGTCCAAAAAACTAAAAAGATTCGGCTGATGTCATATATTTGATGTGAAAAGATGAATGATTATGAAGACGTGTGTATCATGTTGTCTCGTGTCATACGTGTGTGCGTTATCATCTTGGTAAACAAAACTAGTAGGCGACCATTTGCTAGGAGAACATGGTATTTCGAACATTTTTGACAATTTTAGTTGTATCACGCGGTGATAATTTCTCAAAAGAACATGACATTTTTTGGAACAATGGCCGTTTTGAGCCTTCGTTCCAGATAATGACATGCTATTTTGAGGACACCGCCTCCCCGGATCAACTAAATTGTCATTAAAATGTTCGCAAATGCCACCCCTCCCAATGAACCATTGCTAGTAAATGGGTCAACTCACTAAGGGAGCTATACCTCGCTTATTGCGAGGATAACATAGGTCTCACATATAGAGCAGATGTATTTGGGCCAGCCCACTGGCCTTTTTTGGGGCGTTCGTTTGATAGGACAGTCGTTCATTGTTCTTCTGGGTTCTTTTGTTTTTTTATCCTTTTCTCTACTACTAATTGGGAAGTTGGTAGCCCACTCGCATGTTTTGTTCCAGGTTCAACTGATGAAGAATATGGGCATGGAACTGCAAAACTGAAAGAACTGGACAATTTGATGAAAGCACCCTACAATGCCGAAACCAAGGAGAAACATAAGGACCTCTCACTCTTGATCGAAAATCTCCTCGAGCAGGAGGAAATCTTTCGAGCGCAAAGAGGACGGTGAACTGGCTGAAACGGGGAGATCGCAATACAAAATACTACCACCAGTTCGCATCACCTGGTAGGCGTTGTAACCTCATAAAAAAACTAAAAGATAATAATGGTGTTTGGGTGGAGGGTAATGATAACTTCAAACCCCTTATTTTTTATTACTTCAAGGACCTCTTTTAATTTGGATGTTGGTGTAGTCGATGAGGGCTTGCTAGCTACGGTCAAACCGAGGGTTACGAAGAACATGAACAGGATTCTAACAGCTCCGTATACGCAAGAGGAAGTAAAGAAAGTGCTTTGGCAGATCGGTGACATGAGGGCGCGTGGGCCTGATGGTCTTCATGCTATCTTTTTCAAGAGGTTTTGACACGTTCTGGGTGAGGAGCATACCAGAGAAGTGCTAGAAGCAATTAATAATTAAAAGATCCTTGAAGGATAGAACTCAACGAATGGTGTGCTTATACCAAAGGTGGATAGACCGGAAGTCATCATCTAGTATAGGCCCATAAGTTTATGTAATGTGTTCCACAAAATAATTCGCAAAGATGTTAGCAAATAGGCTCAAGAAAATCCTGTCGGAGATGATCTCGCCAACTCAGAGCGCCTTTGTTCTGGATAGACTTATTACAGATAATATTCTGGTAGCATATGAGTGCTTTCGTGCAATTAAAAAGAAGACCCATGGAACTAATGGTATACGTGTTGTCAAGGCATATGATAGAGTTGAATGGGGGTTTCTGCAGCAAACGATGATGAAGTTGGGATTCCATCCACAATGGGTGGAATTGATTATGGAGTGTGTCTCGCGTGTGAGCTACAATATCAGATTCAATAACATGGAGACGGATGAGTTCGTTCCCATGAGGGGGCTGAGACAAGGAGACCCGCTATCACCATACATATTTCTGCTATGTTCAGAGGGATTATCTAGCATGTTGGCCCATGAGGAGGAGATTGTAGGAATTGAAGGCATCCGAGTAAGCAGAAATGCCCCCTCTATCTCCCACTTATTGTTGGTTGATGACTCCCTTATTCTTATGAGGGCTAATAATCATAATGCTACTACTCTGATGAGAATCTTAGATACTTATTGCACCAGCTCTGGTCAGCGAGTTAATACTGCAAAATCGAGCATTTTCTTTAGCCCCAATACGGGAGTTTTGATTAGGGAGGCTGTCTGTGGCACACTAGACATATTAACTGAAGCTCTCACTGATAAATACTTGGGCCGTCCTACTATGGTGGGTGTGGACAGAAGCGATTGTTTTCAACACCTTCTTGACAAAGTTTTTCAACGGCTCAAGGGTTGAAAAGAAAAATTCCTCTCAATGCAAGGTAAAGAAATTTTATTAAAATCAATAGCGCAATCTATCCCGTCTTATGCAATGTCGGTGTTCAAATTGACAAAAGGTATTTGCAAGTCAATAACATAAGAACTCTCTGTTTTTTGGTGGGGTGAGGGATCGATAGAAGATGTGTCTTGAGGGAGAGGGGGTGAATAGACTACTTGTCAAGATAAAATTTCTAGCCTAACCCAAATTCTAAGAGGGAATAATTCAGCAGTTCTAATAAGTCTAGTGCACCCTACACATGCTAGTCAACATAAAGATTTTGCACATGTAAAGGAGTAGAGGTTAGGAAGATCAAACGCATGACGTTGACACGGCGATTTTTGGCATAGTTCCGATAGGTGGCACTATCGTACGTCCATGTTAGTGGAGACTTTAACCCATGGAGGGTAACGACTGCGAGAGTCCATGGAGGGCTCCACCCATGGAGGATCCACAAAGAAGTGCTTTGTATATTCTACCACAGCTTCCGTCCACGGAGGACTACAATATTTGATGTTATACCAAAACCCTCAGAAATTAGAGAGAACTTTCGCTCCGTCGCTGCAACTCTCTGTATCGAAGAAAAACCCGTATGAAGCCTTTCCCGTACCCTGTCGGAGAGGGGAGATCATCATCGGTGGCCATCTCCATCATCTCGGCGGTCATTTTTATGATTCTGTCGAGTTTATTTTGTTTGCCGAATCTTTTTTTGTTAAAACTAGGCAAAATATGAAGTATGCCAAATTGTTTATCGTTGCCTAGTCCAATTCTGAATCAAACTTAGCAGTTTTTATCGAGTTCTCGATAGAACGAATGCGAGAAAGTTTGAAACTCGGAACGACCACTACCACCGCAAGAACAAACCGCTCATGCATTGTTGTTGTCGCTCTCTCTTGCAAGAGCTAGCTTGACCTTGTCAATGATAGTCGGAGAGTCTTCGTGTATGTGCTCCTAAGGACCAGCGTCGTGGAGCCGCGGTCGTCGTGGTTCAGCCCTTGAATAGATCTATAGTACCCGACATCAAATCACATCACACGATGAGAGACACAAACCTCACGTTCTCACGACGAAGGCAAGAATTGACGCCAGAGTTCCGTCGACTACGTCCAGATGAATGAACTCAAGAAGGATCGAAGATTGAAAGACAAACTCAAAAAATAAAGCACAGGCGTCAGTCGGAATCCGCAACGGCGACTAAAAAGTCATAACTGAAACTACTAACTGGAGCAAAGGCGTCAAAATTGACAAAAATAACCCATAGAGCGAAAGAAGTCACGAAGTGAACCCGAAAGCAAAAAAAAATCACGCGTCTGACCCTTTCGTGTGGCGCCCGACACCTAGGCGCCACACTACACTGTGTGACGCCTAAGTCGTCGGCGCCACATGCCCCGACCACCTGGCAAAGAGGGCCCACCCCCCAGGCAGTGCGACGCCTAAGCCTCAGGCGTCGCACACTAAAGTGTGGCACCGAAGGCTTAGGCGCCACACTGCCACTTATCCAGCCACGGCCCAGCCCCCTCCCCCACCCCCTCCTCATCCCCCTCCCATTCAAACCGGCGGCTCGCTCTTCTCCTCATCTGAATCCCCTCTTCTAAATGCTTCAGATCTGGTGATTTCTTCCGTGGATTGATCCCCCAAGCTTGTCTACGAGGTAATCTCTTCCGTTTCCCATCTATCTATCCAAATGGAATTGGTTATTTTTCAGATTTGGGTTAGTTAGGTTGATATTCATATTTTGATTGGATTTGAAATGTAGATGAGGAGTTAGTCCTATTTTATTAATCCTAGATGAGTAGTTGTCTTCTATTACTATTCCTATGAGTAGATGGCGTGGATTTTATGAGGATATGAGTAATATGCGTATTTTTTTTAAGATGAGTAGATTCATATGAGTATTTTTTTTTATTAATATGTAGATGAGTGGGTGAGTAGATGAGTGGATTAGTAGATGAGTAGATTCATATGAGTATTTTTTTTTGAATAGGAGTACATTCATAAGTTTTTTTTGTGATATGTAGGATGGTGTGGCTTTTGAATGATGTTTATGACGTTGAACACGATGCCTATTTGATGTCGGAGAAGGAAATGGTAAGTAGATCATATGTTAAAAAATCATGTATTTATTTAATAAGATGAAACTGTAATGATATCACTCACTCATATCTGTTTGTAGGAGCTTATGCCCTTGAAGATCCGGTCTCACGGGGCATCGACTGTAATGCAGTACGATGAGCGGTACACACCATATATCGAGATGAAATGTATTTATTTAATAAGATGAAACTGTAATGATATCACTCACTCCTATCTGTTTACAGGAGCTTATGCCCTTGAAGATCCGGTCTCACGGGGCATCGACTGTAATGCAGTACGATGAGCGGTACACACCATATATCGAGATGACAGGACTCCTTCCATTCATTCAGCTTGTGAGTCGGTCAACGCCCAACTTGAACGTTGCGACAATCACTGCACGTATTGATCGGTGGAGGCCGGAGACCCATAGTTTTCACCTCCGGACCGGAGAGATGAGAGTGACTCTTCAAGATGTTTCCATGATCACCGCACTTCCGATCGAGGGGAAGCCCCTTTGTATGAGCACTGATTTCGAGGGATGGAGACAAGAAATGGAGGCCCTTATTGGTATGTCACCTCCAGAGCCGGAGGTAGAAGATGGAGGGAAGAAAGATAGAGTCCCGGCTGGCGCTCCTTTCACTTGGATTGCCGTCAACTTTGCTCATTGTCCTGAGGACGCAAATGATGAGGTCATCCAGACTTATGCTCGCGTGTACATGTGATATGTGATCTCTAGGACTATCTTCGCTGACGGCACTAGCAAGAATGCTCCATGGATGTGGCTGAAGGCATTGACTGTTTTCGACAACAAGTTCAGTTGGGGCTCGGCCGCACTGGCCTACTTGTGTCGGAGGTAATAATTTGTTAATAGTAAGTACTCTCTGTTATACTTCTCTGCTAAACTGATCCATGTTTATTGTTACTTGTAGTTGGACGAAGCTTGTCGCAGGTCCACAAAGGACGGTGGAGTTGGTGGTTGTATGCTCCTACTTTCGATAAGGAGCTGGGAACGCCTTCCTGTTGGACGCGCTAAAGCCGCAAAGTGTAATACCTGGGATGACCACGACAACCCTTTACAGCTTCCTACCTGGGCTTACAAGTGGGACGTGGTATCGGAGGTGGCGAGCGTTGTGAATCTATTGTACAAGCAATACACCAACGAGATGGATTCGCTTACCGCCGAGCAGGTAAACATCTCAGAGTTGACTCCCAGCTTTTGTTGTGAGTAAAATGAATTGTGCCTTTTATGTTGTGCTGTAGGTGGAATGGCAGCCATATGGTGCCGGGCCAAGCTTTGGTGATGCACACACATTCCAGCTCAATCCAATATGCCTGCAGGAAAAACATCTTTGGCTAATGCGTTGTCCCCTTGTATGCAATTGGGCGGTTGAGTTTCATCTCCCGCGTCATGTGATGCATCAATTTGGGTTGTTTCAGCCACACCCGCCGGAGTGAGTGGACACCAACACACAACTTTGGTGGAAACTGGTACTTGTACTTTTTCTTGTTCTCTCCCGCAATCTGATCATCCGTTTCTTACAAGTACTTTAGAAAGTATGCTCTCAACTTGTCGATGATGCAAAGGAGCATGGCCGGGAATGACAATGTCAACCGCGTTAAGTATGCCTTGATGGCGATCCGATATGACACAGATTTCCCTTTCAAACGGTAATACTTTGGTTCTCAAAATATGCAAGAACCATTCCCAGTTAACATTGTTCTCTGCCTCAACCAAAGCAAAAGCCAAAGGCATCAATCGGTTATTGGCATCACTTGCTATTGCAACCAACAAAGTGCCCTTGAATTGTCCGGTCAAAAACGTGCCACCGATGGAGATGACCGGCCGACAGTGCTGAAAAGCCCTCACACATTGCTCAAATGCCCAAAATGCACGGCCAAATACGCAGACCCTATTTCCATTAAGAATCCTTGTTTTCTCCCCATACGGCTCGACCACATGAACCATGCCCGGGTTAGCCACGGCAGTAGCTCCCAACAACCTAGGTAGTCGGTTGTATGCTTGCTCCCAATCACCATACATCATCTTGAATGCGGCTTGCTTTGCTTTCCATGCCTTACCGTATTTCACATCGTAGTGAAAGAGGGCTTTCACAAGGTCTTGTACGCTTTTTATGCTCATTGTAGGAAGAGAGGAGATGGAGTTGGAAAGCCTATAAGCGATGAACTCAGAGGTGAGTTGTCTATGGCTTTGCGACGAAAGGTTATCATCAACCATCTTGCCTCGACACGTGTGAGGCATACAACTGACAATGTTCCATCCTGGACCTCCTTTCCATGGTCTTGCACGGACAATCCAAGGACACCCTCTATCCTCACATGCAACCATGTAACGCAACTTCATGTTTGAATGAACAACTTTGTGTGGCCTATAATGCGTAACAGAATATTCATCCAACCACATCTTCAGTTCAAGGAATGTTTGGAACTTTGACCCCGGCAAAATAATATTCTTCCCATGTTTGTGTTGGAATTATGCCCTAGAGGCGATGATAAATAAGTTGTTATTATAATTTCTGTATCAAGATAATCGTTTATTATCCATGCTATAATTGTATTGAATGAAGACTTAGATACATGTGTGGATACATAGACAAAACACTGTCCCTAGCAAGCCTCTAGTTGGCTAGCCATTTGATCAAGGATAGTCAGGGTCTTCTGACTATGTACAAGGTGTTGTTGCTTGATAACTGGATCACATCATTGGGTGAATCATGTGATGGACTAGACCCAAACTAATGGATGAAGCATGTTGATCGTGTCATTTTGTTGCTACTGTTTTCTGCGTGTCAAGTATTTATTCCTATGACCATGAGATCATATAACTCACTAGCACCGGAGGAATGCTTTGTGTGTATCAAACGTCACAACGTAACTGGGTGACTATAAAGATGCTCTACGGGTATCTCCGAAGGTTTCCGTTGAGTTAGTATGGATCAAGACTAGGATTTGTCACTCCGTGTGACGGAGAGGTATCTCGGGGCCCACTCGGTAATACAACATCACACACAAGCCTTGCAAGTAATGTGACTTAGTGTAAGTCACGAGATCTTGTATTACGGAACGAGTAAAGAGAATTGCCGGTAAACGAGATTGAAATAGGTATGCGGATACTGACGATCGAATCTCGGGCAAGTAACATACTGAAGGACAAAGGGAATGACATACGAGATTATATGAATCCTTGGCATTGAGGTTCAAACGATAAGATCTTCGTAGAATATGTAGAATCCAATATGGGCATCCAGGTCCCGCTATTGGATATTGACCGAGGAGTCCCTCGGGTCATGTCTGCATAGTTCTCGAACCCGCAGGGTCTGCACACTTAAGGTTTAGCGTTGTTTTATGCGTATTTGAGTTATATGGTTGGTTACCGAATGTTGTTCGGGGTCCCGGATGAGATCATGGACGTCATGAGGGTTTCCGGAATGGTCCGGAGACGAAGATTGATATATAGGATGACCTCATTTGATTACCGGAATGTTTTCGGCATTACCGGGAATGTACCGGGAGTGACGAGTGGGTTCCGGATGTTCACCCGGGGGGGGGGGCAGCCCACCCGGGGAAGCCCATAGGCCTTAGGGGTGCCGCACCAGCCCTTAGTGGGCTGGTGGGCAAGCCCAAGAGGGCCCTTGCGCAGGAGATAAAGAAAATCAAAGAGAAAAAAAGGGGAAGTGGGGAAATAGAGAAGGACTCCACCTTCCAATCCTAGTTGGACTAGGATTGGAGGAGGAATCCTCCTCCCCCCTTCGGCCGACCCCTTGGGGCTCTCTTGAGCCTCAAGGCAGGTCCCTCCCCCTCCCTCCTATATATACTAAGGTATTAGGGCTGATTTGATACAACTTTGCCACGGCAGCCCGACCACACACCTCCACGGTTTTTCCTCTAGATCGCGTTTCTGCGGAGCTCGGGCGGAGCCCTGGAGAGATAAGATCACCACCAACCTCTGGAGCACCGTCACGCTGCCGGAGAACTCATCTACCTCTCCGTCTCTCTTGCTGGATCAAGAAGGCCGAGATCATCGTTGAGCTGTACGTGTGCTGAACGCGGAGGTGTCGTTCGTTCGGCACTAGATCAGAGCGGATCGTGGGACGGATCGCGAGACGGTTCGTGGGACGGTTTGCGGGGCGGATCGAGGGACGTGAGGACGTTCCACTACATCAACCGCGTTTCTTAACGCTTCCTGCTGTGCGATCTACAAGGGTACGTAGATCCAAATCTCCTCTCGTAGATGGACATCACCATGATAGGTCTTCGTGCGCGTAGGAAATTTTTTGTTTCCCATGCGACATTCCCCAACAGTGGCATCATGAGCTAGGTTCATGCGTAGATGTCATCTCGAGTAGAACGCAAAAGTTTTTGTGGGCGGTGATGTGCGATTTGCTGCCCTCCTTAGTCTTTTCTTGATTCCGCGGTATTGTTGGATCGAAGCGGCTCGGACCAACATTACTCGTACGCTTACGAGAGACTGGTTTCATCGCTACGAGCAACCCCGTTGCTCAAAGATGACTGACGAGTGTCGGTTTCTCCAACTTTAGTTGAATCGGATTTGACCGTGGAGGTCCTTGGAGAGAGGTTAAATAGCAATTCATACATCCCCATTGTGGTGTTTGTGTAAGTAAGATGCGATCCTACTAGATACCCATGGTCACCACGTAAAACATGCAACAACAATTAGAGGACGTCTAACTTGTTTTTACAGGGTATGCTTGTGATGTGATATGGCCGACGATGTGATGTGATATGTTGGATGTATGAGATGATCATGTTGTAATAGTTAATATCGACTTGCACGTCGATGGTACGACAACCGACAGGAGCCATAGGGTTGTCTTCAAACTAATGTTTGTGCTTGCAGATGCGTTTACTATATTGCTAGGATGTAGCTTTAGTAGTAATAGCATGAGTAGCACGACAACCCCGATGGCGACACATTGATGGAGATCATGGTGTGGCACCGGTGACAGAAGATCGTGCCGGTGCTTTGGTGATGGAGATCAAGAAGCACGTGATGATGGCCATATCATGTCACTTATGAATTGCATGTGATGTTAATCCTTTTATGCACCTTATTTTGCTTAGAACTACGGTAGCATTATGAGGTGATCTCTCACTAAAATTTCAAGACTTAATTGTGTTCTCCCCGACTATGCACCGTTGCTACAGTTCGTCGTTTCGAGACACCATGTGATGATCGGGTGTGATAGACTCAATGTTCACATACAACAGGTGCAAAACAGTTGCACACGCGGAACACTCGGGTTAAGCTTGACGAGCCTAGCATGTGCAGACATGGCCTCGGAACACATGAGACCGAAAGGTCGATCATGAATCATATAGTTGATATGATTAGCATAGGGATGCTTACCACTGAAACTATCCTCAAGTCACGTGATGATCGGACTTGAGCTAGTGGAATTGGATCATGAACCACTCAAATGACTAGAGAGATGTACTTTTTGAGAGGGAGTTTAGCAACTAATTTGATTAGTTAAACTCTAATTACCTTGAACATAGTCTAACTCCACTTTGAATATATTTGTGTTGTAGATCAATGTCTCACGCGAGAGTCACCCTGAATTTTAATACGTTCCTAGAGAAAGCTAAGTTGAAAGATGATGGAAGCAACTTTGTAGACTGGGCTCGTAATCTTAAGTTGCTCCTGCAAGCTGGGAAGAACGATTATGTCCTTAATGCTGCGCTAGGAGATGGACCACCCGCTACGGCTGACCAAGATGTTAAGAACGCTTGGTTAACACGTAAGGAGGACTACTCAGTAGTTCAATGTGCAGTCTTGTATGGCTTAGAGCCGGGACTTCAACGTCGCTTTGAGCGTCATGGAGCATATGAGATGTTCCAGGAGTTGAAGTTTATCTTTCAGAAGAACGCCCGGATCGAGAGGTATGAGACCTCCGATAAATTCTATGCTTGCAAGATGGAGGCGAATTCTCTGTTAGTGAACATGTGCTCAAAATGTCTGGGTACTCAAACCGTCTAGCTGAGCTGGGGATTGAACTCCCGCAAGAGGCCATCACTGATAGAATTCTTCAATCACTGCTGCCAAACTATAAGGGCTTTGTGTTGAACTATAACATGCAAGGGATGAACAAGTCACCCGGCGAGTTATTCGCGATGCTGAAAGTCGCAAAGTCTGAACTCCGTAAAGAGCATCAAGTGTTGATGGTGAATAAGACCACTAGTTTCAAGAGAAACGACAAAGGAAAGAAGGGTAATTCGAAGAAGAGTGGCAAGCCTGTTGCCAATCCGACGAAGAAACCCAAAGCTGGACCTACGACTAAAACGGAGTGCTATTATTGCAAGGGTATGGGTCAGTGGAAGCGCAACTGCCCCAAGTATCTGGCTCATAAGAAGGCGACCAAAGAAAAATCAGGTATATTCGATATACATGTTATTGATGTGTACTTAACCAGCTCTCGTAGTAGTGCGTGGGTATTCGATACCGGTTCTGTTGCTCATATTTGCAACTCGAAACAGGAACTGGGGAATAAGCAAAGGCTGGCGAAGGATGAAGTGACGATGGGTGTGGGAAATGGTTCCAAGGTTGATGCAATCGCTGTCGGCACAGTTTCGCCTCAGTTACCATCAGGGTTAGTTATGAACTTGAATAAATGTTATTTAGTGCCTGCGTTAAGCATGAGCATTATATCTGGATCTTGCTTATTGCGAGACGGTTACTCGTTTAAGTTTGAGAATAATGGTTGTTTTGTTTCTATGAGTAATATCTTTTATGGTCATGCACCCAGTGTGAGAGGATTGTTCATATTGAATCTTGATAGTGATAATACACATATACATAACATTGAGACCAAAAGAGATAGAGTTAACAATGATAGCGCCATGTTTTTATGGCACTGCCGCTTAGGTCATATTGGTGTAAAGCGCATGAAGAAACTCCATACCGATGGAATTTTGGAGTCACTTGACTTTGATTCACTTGACACGTGCGAACCATGCCTCATGGGCAAGATGACTAAAACTCCGTTCTTCGGAACGATGGAGCGGGCAAGTGACTTGTTGGAAATCATACATACAGATGTGTGTGGTCCGATGAGTGTGGAGGTGATACGTCTCAAACGTATCTATAATTTTTGATGGTTTCATGATGTTATCTTGTCAACTTTGGATGTTTTATTTACCTTTTATATCCTTTTGGGAATATCTTATTAATTTAGTGCCAAGTGCCAGTTCCTGTTTTTTCTGTGTTTTTGACTCTTTTCAGATCTGATTTTGGAACGGAGTCCAAACAGAATAAAATCCCCGAAATGAATTTTTCCAGAACGGAAGAAGATCGGGGGACTTGAGGGCCAAGGCAGGAGGCCCACAGGGAGCCCACAAGCCCTGTTGCCGCGGCCAGGGGGGCCGCGACGACCAGGCTTGTGGCCTCCCTGGCGCTCCCCTGCCCTAGCTCTTTCGCCTATATATTCCCTAAAATCCTTGAAAAAATCAGGGCATCCACGAAAACAATTTTCCGCCGCCGCAAGCTTCCGTTTCCGCGAGATCTCATCTGGAGACCTTTCCCGGTGCCCTGTCGGAGGGGACTTTGGAGCTGGAGGGCTTCTACATCAACATCATCGCCCCTCCAATGACTCATGAGTAGTCCACTTCAGACCTACGGGTCCGTAGTTAGTATCTAGATGGCTTCTTCTCTCTCTTGGATCTTCAATACAAAGTTCTCCATGATCTTCATGGAGATCTATCCAATGTAATCCTCTTTGGCGGTGTGTTTGTCGAGATCCGATGAATTGTGGATTTGTGATCAGATTATCTATGAATTATATTTGAGTCTTTGCTGATTTCTTATATGCATGATTTGATATCCTTGTAAGTCTCTCCGAGTCTTGGGTTTTGTTTGGCCAACTAGATCTATGATTCTTGCAATGGGAGAAGTGCTTGGTTTTGGGTTCATACCGTGCGATAACCTTTCCCAGTGACAGAAGGGGCAACAAGGCACGCATCATGTTGTTGCCATCAAGGGTAACAAGATGGGCTTTCATCATAGATTTGAGATTGTCCATCTACATCATGTCATCTTGCTTAAGGCGTTACTCTGTTCTTATGAAATCAATACACTAGATGCATGCTGGATAGCGAATAGTAGTAGATGCAGAAAGTATCGGTCTACTTGTTTTGGACATGATGCCTATAGATATGATCATTGCCATAGATAACGTCATGACTTTGCGTGATTCTATCAATTGCTCGACACTAATTCGTTCACCCACCGTCTACTTGCTTTCATGAGAGAAGGCACTAGTGAACACTACGGCTCCCGGGTCTACTCACAACTATCGTCTCCACTTTTACTTTTACTTTGCTTTGTTTACTTTTTGCTTTCAGTTCTCACTTTGCAAACAATCTATAAGGGATTGACAACCCCTTCATAACGTTGGGTGCAAGCTCTTTGTGTTTGTGCAGGTACTTGTGACTTGACGCGATCCTCCTACTGGATCGATACCTTGGTTTTCAAACTGAGGGAAATACTTACTGTCGCAGTGCTACATCACCCTTTCCTCTTCAAGGGAACACCAACGCAAGGCTCCAAGGCCGCGGGGGAATCCTTTGCATATTTGCCAAGGAAGTCCCTGTAGCCGTAGCCAACAGCAGAAGGATTCCTCGCGCCGTTGCCGGGGAAGGTCTTTTGTTGCCGTAGTAGAAGGATTTCTGGCGCCGTTGCCGGGGAGGGGAGGATCAAATCAAGAATAGTCTCCCGTCAACGTGCCGATTTCTGGCACCGTTGCCGGGGTGGAGAGATCAAGTCAAGATCTATCCAAGTAGGTGTCACAAACTCATCTCTTGCATTTACCTTTTTTGCCAGTTGCCTCTCATTTTCCTCTCCCCCACTTCACATTTTCTGTTTTCATTTGCCTTTCTCCTTTGCCGTTTTCTTTTGCCTTTTGCCGTTTTCCTTTGCCAGTTTTCTTGCCTGCTTGTGTTCTTGTTTGTTTGTTGAAGTCATCATGGCTGAAAACACCAAACTTTGTGACTTCTCGAATACTAATAATAATGATTTTATTAGTACTCCGATTGCTTCCGCCACTAGTGCGGAATCATATGAAATCAACGCTGCCTTGCTGAATCTTGTTATGAAAGAGCAATTCTCTGGCCTTCCTAGTGAAGATGCCGCATCCCATCTCAATACCTTCATTGAGCTTTGCGATATGCAAAAGAAAAAAGATGTGGATAATGATGTTGTTAAGTTGAAGCTTCTTCCGTTCTCTTTGCGAGATCGTGCGAAAACTTGGTTTTCTTCTTTGCCTAAAAATAGTATCGATTCTTGGAATAAGTGCAAAGATGCTTACATATCCAAGTATTTTCCGCCGGCTAAGATTATCTCACTCCGTAACGATATCATGAATTTCAAGCAACTTGATCATGAACACGTTGCACAATCTTGGGAGAGGATGAAGTTAATGATTAGAAATTGTCCCGCTCATGGCTTGAGTTTGTGGATGATTATACAAATCTTTTACGCTGGTTTGAATTTTGCTTCTCGCAATATCTTGGACTCCGCCTCAGGTGGAACGTTCATAGAAATCACGTTAGGATAAGCTACAAAACTCCTAGACAATATCATGACCAACTACTCTCAGTGGCACACTGAAAGGTCACCTGCTAGCAAAAAGGTACACGCTATAGAAGAAATTAACTCACTTAGTGCTAAGATGGACGAGTTGATGAATTTGGTTGCTAGTAGAAATGCTCCTTTAGATCCTAATGACATGCCACTATCTTCCTTGATTGAGAGTTACAACGCTAGTTTGGACGTTAATTTTGTTGGTGGAACAATTTTGGCAACAACAATGCTTTTAGAGGAAACTATATTCCTAGGCCTTTTCCTAGTAACTCCTCTAACAATTATGGCAATTCCTACAACAACACTTATGGAAATCATAACAAATTACCCTCTGATACAGAGAGTAATATCAAAGAGTTCATCAACTCTCAAAAGTTTTTCAATGCGTCCATAGAGGAAAAACTACTCAAAATAGACGATTTGGCTAAGAGTGTTGATAGGATGTCTTGTGATATTGATGCTTTGAAAGTTAGATGTGCTCCTCCCAAGGTCAACTTGGATGAAATTTTAAAAGCTATGCGTGTCTCCATGAATGAGAGCAAAGAAAGAACCGCCCAAATTCGTGCTAAGCATGAATGGTTTAAATGGGTGCGTTCTAGTGATGCAAATCACAAAGATCTTAAAGTGCTTGGTGTGACCCCTCTTGAATCTTTGTTTTCGCGTGTCAAACCTATTGATGAAGGGCCTGGATATGAATCCACTTTGGTTGAAAAACGCCCCAATTATTCGGAGTCCACCTATCTTGATGATAAAGGTGTGGAGAGTGGAGTAGAAGAAATCAAAATATTGGGTAGTAATGAAACTCCCACTTTGGATTTCAAGGAATTCAATTATGATAGTTTCTCCTTGTTTGAATGCATTTCCTTGATGCAATCCATTGCAAACTCTCCACATGCTTATAGCCAAAGCAAAGCCTTTACCGCTCATATCGTAGATGCTATGATGAAATCTCTTGAAGAGAAACTCGAATTAGAAGTCTCTATACCTAGAAAACTTCATGATGAGTGGGAACCTACTATCAAAATCAAAATCAAAAACTATGAATGCAATGCTTTGTGTGATTTGGGTGCTAGTGTTTCCGCGATTTCAAAGTCTTTATGTGATATTCTTGGTTTTCATGAGATTGAAGAGTGTTCTCTTAATTTGCATCTTGCGGATTCTACTGTCAAGAAACCCATGGGAAGGATAAATGATGTTCTTATTGTTCCAAATAAGAACTATGTACCCGTGGATTTCATTGTACTTGACATAGATTGCAATCCTTCATGTCCCATTATTCTTGATAGACCTTTCCTAAGGACTATTGGTGCTATCATCGATATGAAGGAAGGGAATATTAGATTTCAATTTCCTCTAAACAAGGGCATGGAGCATTTTCCTAGAAAGAAAATAAGATTGCCTTATGAATCTATGATAAGGGCTACTTATGGTTTGAGCACCAAAGATGACTATACGTGATTCCATCACCTTATGCCTAGCTAAGGGCGTTAAACAATAGCGCTTGTTGGGAGGCCACCCAACGAATCTATCCTTTTTCTTTCTGTTTTGTGTTTTTCACACTTTCATAATTCTGTTATGATTGTGTTTTTTGTGTTTCTTTTGCGTTTGTGCCAAGTAAAAACGTTATGATTAGTCTTGGGGATGATCGTTTGGTCATGCTGGAAAAGATAGAAAATTTCTTCTCACGAAACGAATTTTCATTTTTGTTCTGTAAGAGATTTTGAGTTGATTCTTTTCGCTTCTGATTGCTACGCAAATTCTTCAGACTGTCGTAATTTTTCAGAATTTTTGAAGTAACATAAGTATAAGAAGTATACAGATTGCTACAGACTGGTCTGCTGTTAACAGATTCTATTTTTGTTGAGTTGGTTGCTTATTTTGATGAAACTATGGATAGTATCGGGGGGTATTAGCCATGGAAGATTGAAAATACAGTAACCCAACATCAACATAAGTAGAATTTAAGTTTTCTACAGTACCTAAGGAAGTGGTGGTTTGCTTTCTTATACTAATGTTATCACGAGTTTCTGTTTAAGTTTCGTGTTGTGAAGTTTTCAAGTTTTGGGTGAAGTTCTTATGGACAAAGAGCTAAAGAGTGGCAAGAGATCAAGCTTGGGGATGCCCAAGGCACCCCAAGTTGATTCAAGGATGCCTAAAAAGCCTAAGCTTGGGGATGCCCCGGGAAGGCATCCCCTCTTTCGTCTTCAATCCATCGGTAACGTTACTTGGGGTTATATTTTTATTCACCACATGTTATGTGTTTTGCTTGGAGCGTCTTGTATCGTAGTAGTCTTTTATTTTTGTTGTGTCACAATCTTCCTTGCTGCACACCTAGAGAGAGAGACATGCACTCACCGTGATTTTGTCGAGCTTCACTTATATCCTTTGGTTAGACAATTCAGCTCACATGTGCTTCACTTATATCTTTTGAGCTAGTTGATTTTGCTCTATGTTCTTCACTTATATATTTTAGAGCACGGCGGCGCGTGGCTTGGTAGTTAATCTATGCTATGAAAGTAGTCTCAAAAGGGGTAGTTATCCAAAGGGATATGAAAACTTCCACCTTCATGTGCATTGAATAGTTAGAGAAGTTTGATTCATCTCAATTAGTTTTGAGTTGTGGTTGTGGTAATATTGAAGTTATATTAGTAAGGTGTTGTGGATCTAGAAATACTTGTGATGAAGTTAGTGATTCCCGTAGCATGCACGTATGGTGAACCGCTATGTGATGAAGTCTGAGCATGATTAGTCTCTTGATTGTCATCCTTTGTGTGGCGGTCGGGATCGCGCGATGGTTTATACCTACCAACCCTTCCCCTAGGAGTATGCGTTGAATGCTTTGTTTCGATTACTACTAAAACTTTTGCAACAAGTATATGAGTTCTTCATGACTAATGTTGAGTCCATGGTTTAGATGCACTTTCACCTTCCACCATCACTATCTTCTTTAGTGTCTTGCAACTTTTGCCGGTGCATAAAACCCACCAGTAGCCTCCCTCAAAACAGCCACCATACCTACCTACTATGGCTTCTTCAAAGCCATTCCAAGATATATTGCCATGCAACTACCACCATGACATGTGCCACCACTTCTACATTGCCATTGCATGATCATAAAATAGCTAGCATGATGTTTCCATTAATGTCTATGCCATGCTAGATCATTGTCACGGTACACTACCGAAGGCATTCCTTATAGAGTCATCATTGCTCTAAGTTTTGAGTTGTAAGTGTGATGATCATCATTGATGGAGCATTGTCTCATGTGAGGAAATAAAAGAGGCCAGCGAAGCCCATTTACAAAAAGAGGCCAAAGATGCCCACCAAAATAAAAAAACAAAAAAAAGAGGCCAAAGAGCCCACCAAAAATGAGAGAAAAAGAGAGAAGGGACAATGCTACTATCTTTCCACACTTGTGCTTATTAAGCACCATGATCTTCATGATTGAGAGTCTCTCGTTTTATCACCACCATATAGCTAGTGGGAAATTTTCATTATATAACTTGGCTTGTATATTCCAATGATATGCTTCCTCAAAATTTCCTTAGGTCTTCGTGAGCAAGCAAGTTGGATGCACACCCACTAGTTTTCTTTAAGAGCTTTCACATACTCTTAGCTCTAGTGCATCATTTGTATGGCAATCCCTACTCATTCACGTTGATATCTATTGATGAGCATCTCCACAGCTCATTGATATGCCTAGTTAATGTGACCATCTTCTCCTTGTTTGCCTTGCAACCTCCACCACACCCCATTCCACTTATAGTGCTAAAACCATGGCTCACGCTCATGTATTGCGTGAGAGTTGAAAAGGCTTGAGAAAGTAAAGGTGTGAAAACAATTACTTGGCCAATACCGAGGTTGTGCATGATTTAAATTCGTTGTGCAAGGATGATAGAGCATAGCCAGACTATATGATTTTGTAGGGATAACTTTCTTTTGGCCTTGTTATTTTGAAAGTTCATGATGACCTTGCTAGTTTGCTTGAAGTATTATTGTCTCCACGTCAATAGCAAACTATTGTTTTGAATCTAATGGATCTGAACATTCACGTCACATAAGAGGAGTTACAAAGGACATCTATGCTAGGTAGCATGAAAGCATGAAAAATTCATTCTTTATCACTTCCCTACTCGAGGACGAGCAGGAGTTAAGCTTGGGGATGCTTGATACGTCTCAAACATATCTATAATTTTTGATGGTTTCATGCTGTTATCTTGTCAACTTTGGATGTTTTATTTACCTTTTATATCTTTTTTGGGACTAACTTATTAATTCAGTGCGAAGTGCCATTTCCTGTTTTTTCTGTGTTCTTTACTCTTTTTATATCTGATTTTGGAACGGAGTCCAAACGGACTAAAATCCCCGAAATGAATTTTTCCAGAACAGAAGAATATTGGGGGACTTGAGGGCCAAGGCAAGAGGCCCACAGGGAGCCCACAAGATCTGTTGCCGTGGCCAGGGGGCGCGGCGACCAGGCTTGTGGCCTCCTTGGCGCTCCCCTGCCCTAGCTCTTTCGCCTATATGTTCCCTAAAATCCCAGAAAAAATTAGGGCATCCACGAAAACACTTTTCTGCCGCCGCAAGCTTCCGTTTCCGCGAGATCTCATCTGGTGACCCTTCACGGTGCCCTGCCGGAGGGGACTTTGGAGCTGGAGGGCTTCTACATCAACATCATCGCCCCTCCAATGACTCGTGAGTAGTCCACTTCAGACCTACGGGTCCGTAGTTAGTAGCTAGATGGCTTCTTCTCTCTCTTGGATCTTCAATACAAAGTTCTCCATGATCTTCATGGAGATCTATCCGATGTAATCCTCTTTGGTGGTGTGTTTGTCGAGATCTGATGAATTGTGGATTTGTCATCAGATTATCTATGAATTATATTTGAGTCTTTGCTGATTTCTTATATGCATGATTTGATATCCTTGTAAGTCTCTCCGAGTCTTGGGTTTTGTTTGGCCAACTAGATCTATGATTCTTGCAACGGGAGAAGTGCTTGGTTTTGGGTTCCTACCGTGCGGTGACCTTTCCCAGTGACAGAAGGGGCAGCAAGGCACGCATCGTGTTGTTGCCATCAAGGGTAACAAGATGGGCTTTCATCATAGATTTGAGATTGTCCATCTACATCATGTCATCTTGCTTAAGGCGTTACTCTGTTCTTATGAACTCAATGCACTAGATGCATGCTGGATAGTGGTCGACGTGTGGAGTAATAGTAGTAGATGCAGAAAGTATTGGTCTACTTGTTTTGGACGTGATGCCTATAGATATGATCATTGCCATAGATAATGTCATGACTTTGCGCGGTTCTATCAATTGCTTGACAGTAATTCGTTCACCCACCGTCTACTTGCTTTCATGAGAGAAGCCACTAGTGAACACTACGGCCCTCGGGTCTACTCACAACTATCGTCTCCACTTTTACTTTTACTTTGCTTTGTTTACTTTTTCTTTCAGTTCTCACTTTGCAAACAATTTATAAGGGATTGACAACCCCTTCATAGCGTTGGGTGAGCTCTTTGTATTTGTGCAGGTACTTGTGACTTGACGCGATCCTACTACTGGATCGATACCTTGGTTCTCAAACTGAGGGAAATACTTACTACCGCAATGCTACATCACCCTTTCCTCTTCAAGGGAACACCAACGCAAGGCTCCAAGGCCGCGGGGGAATCCTTTGCATAGTTGCCAAGGAAGTCCCTGTAGGCGTAGCCAGCAGCAGAAGGATTCCTGGCGCCGTTGCCGGGGAAGGTCTTTTGTTGCCGTAGCAGGAGGCATGATGACCCACAAGTATAGGGGATCAATTGTAGTCCTTTCGATAAGTAAGAGTGTCGAACCCAATGAGGAGGAGAAGGATCTGACAAGAGGTTTTCAGCAAGGAAAAATCTGCAAGCACTGAAATTGTTGGTAACAAGTGATTGTGTGGTGAGATGATTCGTAGCAAGAAACAAGTAACAAAAGTAGAAACAGTGCAGGAAGGTGTCCCAATCCCTTTTTGTAGCAAGGGACAAGCCTGGACAAAGTCTTATAGGAGGAAAAACGCTCCCGAGGACACATGGGAATTTCTGTCATGCTAGTTTCATCATGTTCATATGATTCGCGTTCGTTACTTTGATAGTTTGATATGTGGGTGGATCGGCGCTTGGGTACTGCCCTTACTTGGAAAAGCATCCCACTTATGATTAACCCCTCTCGCAAGCATCCGCAACTACGAAAGAAGAATTAAGACAAAGTCTAACCATAGCATTAAACTAGTGGATCCAAATCAGCCCCTTACGAAGTAACGCATACACTAGGGTTTAAGCTTTTGTCACTCTAGCAACCCATCATCTACTTACTACTTCCCAATGCCTTCCTCCAGGCCCAAATAAAGGTGAAGTGTTATGTAGTCGACGTTCACATAACACCACTAGAGGAAAAACAACATACACCATATCAAAATATCGAACGAATACCAAATTCACATGACTATTATTCTTATGACTTATCCCATGTCCTCAGGAACAAAAGTAACTACTCACAAAGCATAATCATAATCATGATCAGAGGTGTAATGAGTAGCATCAAGGATCTGAGCATAAACTCTTCCACCAAGTAATCCAACTAGCATCAACTACCGAGAGTAATCAACACTACTAGCAACCTTACAAGTACCAATCGGAGTCGCGAGACGGAGATTGGTTACAAGTGATGAACTAGGGTTTGGAGATGAGATAGTGTTGATGAAGATGTTGATGGAGATGAGCCCCCTCTGATGAGAGGAGTGTTGGTGATGACGATGGCGACGATTTCCCCCTCCGGGAGGGAAGTTTCCCCGGCAGGATCGTCCTGCCGGAGCTCTAGATTGGTTCTGCTCAAGTTCCGCTTCGTGGCGGCGGCGAAACCATGAAAAAGCTCTCGTCTGATTTTTGTTCTGGACGAAACCCTCCATATAGCAAAAGAGGGGGGCAAGTGGGCCAACAGGGTGCCCACAAGCCCCCATGGCGCGGCCTGGGGGGTGGCCGCACCGTGCAGGCTTGTGGCCACCCCCTGGCCCTCCTCCGGTACTTCTTCGGCACGGTATTTTTTATATATTGGGAAAAAATCTCCGTTGATTTTAACGGTGTTTGGAGTTGCGTAGAATAGGTATCTCAACTTTGCTCCACTTTCAGGCCAGAATTCCAGTTCTCGGTATTCTCCCTCTTCATGTAAACCTTGCAAAATAAGAGAGAAAAGGCATACGAATAGTACCGTGAAGTGAAATAACAACCAAAGAAACGATAAATATCAACGTGAAACACATGATGCAAAATGGACGTATCAACTCCCCCAAGCTTAGACCTCGCTTGTCCTCAAGGGAAAGCCGAGCTCAATAAATATATCCACATGTTTAGGGAGAGAGGTGTCGACAAAACAAGATACGAACATACATGCATCATGATCATGATCAGAACAACAATACCAACATATAATCTCTCATGCTAAAGTGATAATTCCTTCACAAAGTAAAGCATGGATCAAGAACCTTGCCGAGAAGTAACAACCGATAGCCTTTAGTCACTAAAGCAATTGCAATTTATCACAACATCAGAAAGAGTCAAATAAGAGCTTGTAAAGCAAATCCACATACTCAATCATTGTTTCGTTCTCTACAATTGCTACAACTCACGTGGTACTCATGAGATCAAAGTTTCAGCTGAACACAGAGAAAGATAGGGGCTTATATTTGCCTCCCAACTGCTTACCTCAATGGTAATGTCAACAATAATAATTCATGAATTCCTACCTCCAAGTTGACATATGAATATAGATCTTTCCCAAGCATGTGACGGTAGCCAAGACAAAGGAAAAATACGGAATTGGTGAAGATCGCCATGACTCTTTCAGGGGTAAAAGGTAAAGGTACAAGATAGGCCCTTCGTAGAGGGAAGTAGAGGTTGTCATGCGCTTTTGAGGTTTGAATGCATGTCCTTTTAGTGCGGAGGAACCTCACTTTATATTGCCCCGTGTGATAAAGAACTTTATTATGCAGTCTGTCGCTTTCATATCTTCTTCATCACAGGTTCGTATAAAGATTATTTTCCACACACTAATAGATCATACATATTAGAGAGCAATTTTTATTGCTTGCACCGATCACAACTTACTTGAGGTATCTTATTCAATCCAAAGGTAGGTATTGTTGGGGAACGTCGCAAGGGAAACAAAAATTTTCCTACGCGCACGAAGACCTATCATGGTGATGTCCATCTACGAGAGGGGATGAGTGATCTACGTACCCTTGTAGATCGTACAGCAGAAGAGATTAGAGATCGCGGTTGATGTAGTGGAACGTCCTCACGTCCCTCGATCCGCCCCGCGAACAATCCCGCGATCAGTCCCACGATCTAGTACCGAACGGACGACACCTCCGCGTTCAGCACACGTACAGCTCGACGATGATCTCGGCCTTCTTGATCCAGCAAGAGAGACGGAGAGGTAGAAGAGTTCTCCGGCAGCGTGACGGCGCTCCGGAGGTTGGTGATGATCTCGTCTCAGCAGGGCTCCGCCCGAGCTCCGCAGAAACGCGATCTAGAGGAAAAACTATGGAGGTATGTGGTCGGGCAGCCGTGAGAAAGTCGTCTCAAATCTGCCCTAAAAGCCCCATATATATAGGAGGAGGGAGGGGGACCTTGCCTTGGGGTCCAAGGGAACCCCAAGGGGTCGGCCGAGCCAGGGGGGAGGACTCTCCCCCCCAAACCGAGTCCTACTTGGTTTGGTGGGAGGGAGTCCTTCCCCTTTCCCACCTCTCCTTTTTTTTTCTTTCCTTTGATATTTTCTCTTCCTTGGCGCATAGGATTTGGTGGGCTGTCCCACCAGCCCACTAAGGGCTGGTGTGACCCCCACAAATACCTATGGGCTTCCCCGGAGTGGGTTGCCCCCCTCCGGTGAACTCCCGGAACCCATTCGTCATTCCTGGCACATTCCCGGTAACTCCGAAAACCTTCCGGTAATCAAATGAGGTCATCCTATATATCAATCTTCGTTTCCGGACCATTCCGGAAACCCTCGTGACGTCCGTGATCTCATCCGGGACTCCGAACAACATTCGGTAACCAACCATATAACTCAAATACGCATAAAACAACGTCGAACCTTAAGTGTGCAGACCCTGCGGGTTCGAGAACTATGTAGACATGACCCGAGAGACTCCTCGGTCAATATCCAATAGCGGGACCTGGATGCCCATATTGGATCCTACATATTCTACGAAGATCTTATCGTTTGAACCTCAGTGCCAAGGATTCGTATAATCCCGTATGTCATTCCCTTTGTCCTTCGGTATGTTACTTGCCCGAGATTCGATCGTCAGTATGCGCATACCTATTTCAATCTCGTTTACCGGCAAGTCTCTTTACTCGTTCCATAATACAAGATCCCGCAACTTACACTAAGTTACATTGCTTGCAAGGCTTGTGTGTGATGTTGTATTACCGAGTGGGCCCCGAGATACCTCTCCGTCATACGGAGTGAAAAATCCCAGTCTTGATCCATACTAACTCAACTAACACATTCGGAGATACCTGTAGAGCATCTTTATAGTCACCCAGTTACGTTGCGACGTTTGATACACACAAAGCATTCCTCCGGTGTCAGTGAGTTATATGATCTCATGGTCATAGGAATAAATACTTGACACGCAGAAAACAGTAGCAACAAAATGACACGATCAACATGCTACGTCTATTAGTTTGGGTCTAGTCCATCACGTGATTCTCCCAATGACGTGGTCCAGTTATCAAGCAACAACACCTTGTTCATAATCAGAAGACACTGACTATCATCGATCAACTGGCTAGCCAACTAGAGGCATGCTAGGGATGGTGTTTTGTTTATGTATCCACACATGTAAATGAGTCTTCATTCAATACAATTATAGCATGGATAATAAACTATTATCTTGATACAGGAATTATAATAATAACTATACATTTATTATTGCCTCTAGGGCACAATTCCAACAGGTATGGTGGACACTCATGGCAAAACTGGTTTGAAGGTTTATGGATGCACAAGTAGTATCTCTACTTGGTGCGGCAGGTTTTGGCTGATATGAGGTGGAAGCAATCGTCACATGCTAAGGGATCTCTAATCATATAACATTGTTGAGAGCCAAGCAAACACAATCCATTATGTTGTCTTCCTTGTCCAACATCTACTTCTAGGCATGTAATAGTTTAGTGAGTGTTCACAATCATAGATGGTGTCAGAGATGATATATTTATATGTGAACCTCTCCTTCCTTATCACTTCCTATTAATTGCAACAATGACTAAGGTCTATGTTTGCCTACCCTCAACAATTTTCAATCCTCATTCTTTTTATATGTGAAGCCATCACTTCCCATAAGATCACTACATGATCTTTCATGCTTTTGTTCTATTCTCACTCTTTTGATCATGGCAAGAGGCAAAGCCCTTCAACTAAGACACTCTTTATTATATGGCTCACGAGCAAGAATACATCGGGGGTGACACAAAGCAAAACTCAAGACTAAAACACTAAGACTTTTATGTTGGGTAACGTAGCATAAATTCAAAATAATTCCTACGTATATTCAGATCTTCCTATGGAGAGACCAGCAACGAGAGAGGGGTGAGTGCATCTTCATACCTTTGAAGATCGCTAAGCGGAAGCGTTGCTAGAACGCGGTTGATGGAGTCGTACTCGCGGCGATTCAGATCGCGGTGTGATTCCGATCTAGTGCCGAACCACGGCACCTCCGCATTCAACACACGTGCAGCCCGGTGACATCTCCCGCACCTTGATCCAGCAAGGAGGAGGGAGAGGTTGGGGAAGATCTCCGGCAGCACGACGACGTGGTGTCGATGGAGAGACGAGATCTCCGGGCAGGGCTTCGCCAAGCACCGGCAGAGAGGAGGAGAAAGAAGAGCAGGGCTGCGCTGAGGGAGATGGAAAACCGTGTCTCCAAAAGCCAAAAAGTGCCCACTATATATAGGAGGAGGGGAGGGGGTGCCACCCCTAGGGTTCCCACCCTAGGTGGTGCGGCAGCCCCCCCAGATGGGAGGTGCGGCGGCCAGGGAAGGGGGGAGGGGTGGCGCACCCCTAGGTGGGCCTTAGGCCCACCAGCGCCTAGGGTTTCCCCCCTCTCCACCTCGTGCGCCTTGGGCTGAGTGTGGGGGGCGCACCAACCCACCTAGGGGCTGGTTCCCTCCTGCACTTAGCCCATCTAGCCTCCCGGGGTCGTTGCCCCCTTCCGGTGGACCCCCAGGGCCACCTCCGATGGTCCCGGTAGTCTCGGTACGTTACCGGTGACGCCCGAAACACTTCCGGTGTCCGAAACCATCCGTCCTATATATCAATCTTTACCTTCGGACCATTCCGGAGCTCCTCGTGACGTCCGGGATCTCATCCGGGACTCCGAACAACTTTTGATAACCTCGTATAACAATTCCCTATAACCCTAGCGTAAATCGAACCTTAAGTGTGTAGACCCTACGGGTTCGGGAGACACGCAGACATGACCGAGACACCTCTCCGGCCAATAACCATCAGCGGGGTCTGGATACCCATGGTGGCTCCCACTTTCTCCACGATGATCTCATCGGATGAACCACGATGTCAAGGATTCAATCAATCCCGTATACAATTCCCTGTGTCTGTCGGTATAGAACTTGCCCGAGATTCGATCGTCGGTATACCTATACCTTGTTCAATCTCGTTACCGGTAAGTCTCTTTACTCGTTTCGTAGTACGTCATCCTGTGACTAACACCTTAGTCACATTGAGCTCATGATGATGTTCTACCGAGTGGGCCCAGAGATACCTCTCCGTCACGCGGAGTGACAAATCCCGATCTCGATTCGTACCAACCCAACAGACACTTTCAGAGGTACCCGTAGTGCACCTTTATAGTCACCCAGTTAAGTTGTGACGTTTGATACACCCAAAGCACTCCTACGGTATCCGGGAGTTGCACAATCTCACGGTCGAAGGAAAATACACTTGACATTAGAAAAGCTTTAGCATACGAACAATACGATCTAGTGCTACGCTTAGGATTGGGTCTTGTCCATCACATCATTCTCCCAATGATGTGATCCTGTTATCAATGACATCTAATGCCCATGACCAGGAAACCATGATCATCTATTGACTAACGAGCTAGCCAACTAGAGGCTTGCTAGAGACACATTGTGATCTATTTATTCACACATGTATTACTGTTTCCTGTTAAAACAATTATAGCATGAACAATAGACGATTATCATGAACAAGGAAATATGATAATAACCATTTTATTATTGCCTCTAGGGCATATTTCCAACAGTCTCCCACTTGCACTAGAGTCAATAATCTAGTTGCATTGTGATGTATCGAACACCCATAGAATTATGGTGTTGATCATGTTTTGCTCGTGGAAGAGGTTTAGTCAACGGGTCTGCGACATTCAGATCCGTGTGTACTTTACAAATCTCTATTACTCCACTCTGGACATGGTGCTGGATGGAGTTGTAGCGGCGTTTCATGTGCTTCGTCTTCCAGTGAAACCTGGGCTCCTTGGCTATGGCAATGGCCCCAGTGTTATCACAGAAGAGTGTCATTGGACCCGACACGCTTGGAACCACTCCAAGGTCGGTGATGAGCTCCTTCATCCAAATTCCTTCATGAGCCGCTTCTGAAGCAGCTATGTACTCCGCTTCACATGTAGATGTTGCCACGACTTCTTGCTTGCTGCTGCACCAGCTCACTACCCCACCATTCAAAACATATACGTATCCGGTCTGTGACTTAGAGTCATCCGGATCTGTGTCGAAGCTAGTGTCGACGTAACCCTTTACGACGAGCTCTTCGTCACCTCCATAAACGAGAAACATTTCCTTAGTCCTTTTCAAGTACTTGAGGATATTCTTGACCGCTGTCCAGTGTTCCATACCGGGATCACTTTGGTACCTCCCTACCAAACGTATGGCAAGGTTTATATCAGGTCTGGTACACATCATGGCATACATAAGAGAGCCTACGGCTGAAGCGTAGGGGACAGAACTCATCTTCTCTCTATCTGCTGCCGTGGTCGGCGACTGAGTCTTACTCAATCTCATACCTTGCAAAACTGGCAAGAACCCTTTCTTTGAGTTTTCCATATTGAACTTCTTCAATATCTTGTCAAGGTATGTACTTTGCGAAAGACCTATGAGGCGTCTCAATCTATCTCTATAGACCTTGATGCCTAATATGTATGCAGCTTCTCCAAGGTCCTTCATTGAAAAACTCTTGTTCAAATAGGCATTTATGCTCTCCAACATCTCTATATTATTCCCCATCAATAATATGTCATCCACATACAGTATGAGGAAAGCTACAGAGCTCCCACTCACTTTCTTGTACAGACAGGCTTCTCCGTAAACCTGTATGAACCCAAACGCTTTAATCACCTCATTAAAGCGAATGTTCCAACTCCAAGATGTTTGCACCAGCCCATAGATGGAGCGCTAGAGCTTGCACACTTTGTTAGCACCCTTAGGGTCGACAAAACCTTCTGGTTGCATCATATACAACTCTTCCTTAAGGTTCCCGTTAAGGAACGTTGTTTTGACGTCCATTTGCCAAATTTCATAATCATAAAAGTCGGCAATTGCTAACATGATTCGGACTGATTTCAGCTTCGCTACGGGAGAGAAAGTCTCTTCGTAGTCAATTCCTTGAATTTGTCGAAAACCCTTTGCGACAAGTCAAGCTTTATAAACGGTTACATTACCGTTTGCATCAGTCTTCTTCTTGAAGATCCATTTATTTTCTATGGCTCGCCGGTCATCGGGCAAGTCCACCAAAGTCCATACTTTGTTATCATACATGGATCCTATCTCGTATTTCATAGCTTCAAGCCATTTGTTGGAATCCGGGCCCGCCATCGCTTCTTCATAGTTCGAAGGTTCACCGTTGTCTAACAACATGATTTCCATTACAGGGTTGCCGTACCACTCTGGTGCGGAGCGTACCCTTGTGGAACTTCGCGGCTCAGTAGTAACTTGATCCGAAGTTTCATGATCATTATCATTTACTTTCTCTTCAGTTGGTGTAGGCTCCACAGGAACAACTTCCCGCGTTGCGCTACTATCCTGTTCGAGAGGGGGTGTAATTACCTCATCAAGTTCTACCTTCCTCCCACTTACTTCTTTCGAGAGAAACTCTTTCTCTAGAAAGGATCCGTTCTTGGCAACAAAGGTTTTACCTTCGGATCTAACATAGAAGGTATACCCAATAGTTTCCTTAGGGTATCCTATGAATACGCATTTCTCCGCTTTGGGTTCGAGCTTTTCTGGTTGAAGTTTCTTCACATAAGCATCGCAGCCCCAAACTTTAAGAAACGACAACTTAGGTTTCTTGCCAAACCATAGTTCATACGGTGTCGTCTCAACGGATTTAGACGGTGCCCTATTTAAAGTGAATGTTGCAGTTTCTAATGCGTATCCACAAAATGATAGCGGTAAGTCGGTAAGAGACATCGTAGATCATACCATATCTAATAAAGTGCAATTACTACGTTCAGACACTCCGTTGCATTGCGGTGTGCCAAGCGGCGTCAGTTGTGAAACGATTCCACACTTCCTTAGGTGTGTGCCAAACTCGTGACTCAAATATTCTCCTCCACGATCAGATCGTAGACACTTAATTTTTCTGTCACGTTGATCCTCGACCTCACTCTGAAATTCCTTGAACTTTTCAAATGTCTCAGATTTGTGCTTCATCAAGTAGATATACCCATACCTACTCAAATCATCAGTGAGAGTGAGAACATAACGATAGCCACCGCGAGCTTCAACGTTCATTGGACCACACACATCAGTATGTATTATTTCCAATAAGTCATTTGCTCTCTCCATTATTCTTGAGAATGGAGTCTTAGTCATCTTGCCCATGAGGCACGGTTCGCATGTGTCAAATGATTCAAAGTCAAGAGACTCTAATAGTCCATCAGTATGGAGCTTCTTCATGCGCTTAACGCCGATATGACCAAGGCGGTAGTGCCACAAGTATGTGGGACTATCATTATCAACTTTACATCTTTTGGTGCTCACACTATGAATATGCGTAACATCACGATCGAGATTCATCAAGAATAAACCATTCACTAGTGGAGCATGACCATAAAACATATCACTCATATAAATAGAACAACCATTATTCTCTAACTTAAATGAGTAGCCGTCTCGCATTAAGCAAGACCCTGATACAATATTCATGCTCAAAGCTGGTACTAAATAACAATTATTAAGGTTTAAAACTAATCCCGATGGTAGATGTAGAGGTATCGTGCCGACGGCGATCACATCGACCTTGGAGTCATTCCCGACGCGCATCGTTACCTCGTCCTTGGCCAGTCTCCGCTTATTCTGCAGTTCCTGCTTTGAGTTGCAAATGTGAGCAACATCACCGGTATCAAATAACCAGGAGCTACTACGAGCGCTGGTAAGGTACACATCAATAACATGTATATCACATATACCTTTAACGTTGCTGGCCTTCTTGTCCGCTAAGTATTTGGGGCAGTTCCGCTTCCAGTGACCCTTTCCCTTGCAATAGAAGCACTCAGTCTCAGGCTTGGGTCCATTCTTTTTCTTCTTCCCGGCATCTAGCTTACCGGGCGCGGCAACGACTTTGCCGTCTTTCTTGAAGTTCTTCTTACCCTTGCCCTTCTTGAAACTAGTGGTCTTTTTGGCCATCAACACTTGATGCTCTTTCTTGATTTCTACTTCTGCAGACTTGAGCATCGAGTACAACTCGGGAATGGTCTTCTCCATCCCTTGCATGTTGTAGTCCACTACAAAACCTTTGTAGCTTGGTGGGAGAGACTGGAGGATTCTGTCAATTATAGCATCATCTGGAAGTTCGACTCCAAGTGAAGTCACACGATCGTGTAACCCAGACATTTTTAGTATGTGCTCACTGACAGAACTGTTCTCCTCCATCTTATAGCTAAAGCACTTGTCGGAGACTTCATATCTCTCAACACGGGCATGAGCTTGAAAAACTAGCTTCAGCTCTTGGAACATCTCATATGCACCGTGTTGC